>NC_041385.1:96986311-97059807 GCF_002162155.2 Triticum dicoccoides | reverse complement strand
CGGCGGACGCGGGGGCACCCGCGGGCGGGCGGCGGCACGCGGTCGGGCCGGGCGGGCCGGCGATGGGCTCGCGCGGGCCGGCGGCGGTGGGTCGGCGGCAAGGCCACGTGGCCGGATCTGGTTGGACGGGGGGAGCTGGGCGGACGTGTCCGGCTGCGGCCGGACGTGTCCGGCGGCGCGAGGGGAGCGGGGCTAGGGTTTGGACCCGGGATTAGAGGAGAGGTGCACATATATATAGGTAGAGGGAGCTAGGAGAGTCCAAATGAGGTGTGGTTTTCGGCCACGCGATCGTGATCGAACGACCGAGAGCATGGAGGGGAGTTAGATGGGTTTTGTGCCACTTTGGAAGGGGTGTTGGGCTGCAACAAAAGAGGGCTTTACGGTTACCCGGTTAACCGTTGGAGTACCAAACGAACTCCAAATGGCACGAAACTTGACAGGCGGTCTACCGGTGCTATACCAAGGCCACTTGGCAATCCTCGGTCCATTCCGAGAACGTTTAATACCCACTCACAACAGGAGACAAAAAGGGGACACCGGAGGGCATTGGAGTGCCGGATTGCAAAACGGACAACGGGGAAAAGCCTCACATGCATGAGACGAGCACGTATGCAAAATGAACTGCACATGATGACATGATATGAAATGCATATGATGACATGACAAAGTGCAACACGCAAGCAAATGACATGGCAACGACAGCGAATAACTGGAAGACACCTGGCGCATCGAATCCGGGGCGTTACACATGCGCTGGTAGGGGGCGCCGGCGTTCTTGAGCCCGAAAGGCATGGTGTTGAAGCAAAACGGCACGTATGGTGTAATGAATGTTGTTGCGGCTTGATCGGACTCCTTCATTTTGATTTGATGGTATGCGGAATATGCATCAAGGAAGCACAGTGAGTCGTGTCCTGCGGTAGCGTCAATGACTCGATCAATGCGAGGAAGGGGAACGGATCCTTAGGGCAAGCCTTGTTAAAGTCTTTGAAATCGATGCATATGTGCCAGGATTTATCCTTCTTTGGTACCATTACCAAGTTTGTCATCCATTCCGGATGTTTAATATCTTTGATGAATCCGGCCTCGGTGAGTTTGGCTAGATCCCCCCCCCATAGCTTGTCATTTGGGTTCGGAAAAGCGCCGTAGTGTTTGTTTGACCGGCTTATATCCCTTTAGTATGTTGAGGCTGTGTTCGGCTAACTCGCGCGGGATTCCTGGCATATCTGAGGGGTGCCAGGCGAATATATCCCAGTTTTCACGCAAGAAATCTCGCAGTGTTGTGTCGACTGTGGGGCTGAGTTGTGCTCCAATAGAGGCTGTCTTCTTCGGGTCTGTTGGATGGACCTGAAATTTGACTGTTTCTTTTGCTGGCTTGAAGGAAGTAGATTTGGGTCGTTTGTCCAGGATAACATCATCTCTATCCAAAGTGGAGCGTAGTGCGGTTAGTTCTTTAGCCGCAAGGGCCTCAGATAATTCCTCGAGGGCCAAGGATGCGGTTTTGTTCTCGGCGCGGTGTGCTATATACGGATCGCTGACGAGGGTGATTATTCTGTTAGGCCCGGGCATTTTTAGCTTCATATACCCATAATCAGGTATGGCTTGAAAGCGCATGAAGGCCTCTCGCCCTAATAGGGCGTGGTATCCACTGTTAAGAGGGGCCACCTGGAAAGTTATTTCTTCGGACTGAAAATTCTCCAGCGTGCTGAATACCACATCAAGTGTAATTTTTTCCGCACACCGCGCTTCCCGACTGGGAATGATACCTCGAAAGGTTGTGCTGCTTTTCTCGATGCGGCTCCTGTCTATTTCCATCTTGTGGAGCGTGTCCTCGTAAATGAGGTTTAGTCCGTTGCTGTCGTCCATGAGGACTTTTGTAAGTCGAAAACCGTCCACAATGGGACTGAGGACTAATGCAGCTGGCGCTCAGACTGTTCTGTATTTGGGTTCGTCACTGGCATTAAAGGTCATGGCCGTGTCATTCCTGGAGTCTATTGCGGCGACCTTGCAAACTTCGGCAAGATCATGCAGTGCCCTTTTACGCTTATTGTTTGAAGCGAATGTCTCGAAGACTATCAATACTCTAGTGTCATCGTTTGCTAGAGGGTGCTGTTTTGGGGTGTCCTTGATAAGGATGTCCTCGCCGCTCTTGGCCACCTGCCGAAGTATCCAACATGCTCTAAGGCTGTGGGTTGCCACGGTATCTGGCGTTGTGTGTATTTTGCATGGGCCATTGAGCCATCCCTCCAGAATGGTGCCGTGCAGCGTGATGGGTTTATGTTTTTGACTGTTAGGGCGTGCCATGCAGGTGCGTCCTCTTCGCCTATAGGATGAGTTGGGTTGGGATCGACGGTTCCCAGCGAGCTGCCTGAGTTTTCCAGGCACTTTCCATCATGCTGTACTTCTGTACGATAGTTGCTAAGTCAGCGAACTAGTATCCGGCGGCTGTTGATGGCGTTGAGGATACCTTCATCCGCGTAGTTGTTGCAGAATGCTGCTATCGCGTCTTCGTCACGGCAATCTTTCACCTTATCTTTGACAAGGAGGAATCTAGCCCAGAAGTGGTGGACCGTTTCCTGAGACTGTTGTTTGATGCTTATGAGAGCATCTATGTCCGGGTGGGTGGGTGGAACGAAATCCGAACCCTGACCCGCTTTTGGATCCGGAGTTTAAAGATCTACCGGACCTGGCAGTTCGGGCTCCGGGATATCGACTGATTTTTTAGGCTCAACGTTCGACTCCATGTTCGGGGGACGGGACATGCCTTTCTGCCGGAGAATATCCGGCCTTTCAAGATCGGAGATCCGAACATAGTTCATCTTCAATATAGTAGAAGAGTTGCTTCGCTCCTCGACTACTGCTATCAGGTGGGTGATCGCCGGAGTTTTAATTTCTCGCTGGTCGGGTTTAAGCGCAACCCGATCGTAGTCTGTAGCAACCCCCAAGGCGGCCATGCGATCCAGGAGTTCGTTCAATGACGATAACTCCATTGGATCCATCTGGGTGGAGTATTCGGGATCAATGCGGTGGCTATTTTCGATGACTTGAGAGGTCATCGTCGGCTTAAGGGCCGACCCGGCGGTCATGACGAAGCCGCCCAGCCGAAGGGTTTGGCCTGGGGCCAGGGCTCCTCCGAAGATGATATTATCCTTGAGAATGAGGCGAGCCATCAACCCTCTTGGCGACGGCACAGTGGAACTCTCAATGAAAGCACCAATGTCGGTGTCAAAACCGGCGGATCTCGGGTAGGGGGTCCCGAACTGTGCGTCTAGGATCCATGGTAACAGGAGACGGGGGACACGATGTTTACCCAGGTTCGGGCCCTCTCTATGGAGGTAATACCCTACTTCCTGCTTGATTGATCTTGATGAATATGAGTGTTACAAGAGTTGATCTACCACGAGATCATAATGGCTAAACCCTAGAAGTCTAGCCTATGTGAATATGGTAATGAGTCTCTCCCTATCCGGACTATGCTCTCCGGTTTATATAGACACCGGAGAGATCTAGGGTTACATGGAGTCGGTTACATTAGAGGGAATCTGCATAGTCGGTTGCCAAGCTTGCCTTCCATGCCAAGTAACACTACAAAAAAAGACACTTCCATGATGATACGTGTTTGTCATAGTAGGTCACATTTTCTGTCATGCATGTACATCCATGACAAATTTATGACAGAGTCAAGATAGTCATACCTGTGCTGTCGTAGAAGTGTTCCATGACATTACCAAAATTATCATCATGGAAGTGTCCACTTCCATGACGATAAATTGCGTGTCATAGAAGTGCTTTCGTCAAGGGTGACCTACATGTGGCATCCACCGTAACGGAACGCTGTTAAGCTATCGGTCCGGTTTTGGATCCGATAACCCATTAATAGCCCCGACCATTGGGGATTTTCCATGTGTAAAATCATCATTGGCTGGAGGAAACACGTGTCAGCTCACCGTTGGGATAGACGTCATCCACTCATTGGACCCAAAGCGCCTATGATACGTCGACACATGGCACGGCCCAACAGAGGCCCATTCCTATGAAAAGGCCGACCCGTTTGACTTTGTCAAAAGGTGGCGGGCCGACCCACGGCAAGCCTATTAACGGCATGTTCGCATATAGAACATTTACAACCCGCTAACCCAGGGCCCGTTTACGGCCTATCCGAATTAGGCATAGTAGCGTCATCTGGGCAGTCCAATATAATTCCAGCCCATTTTTACTTCCGGCCCATGTATGGCCCGTGACATCTTTTGGTCCATATGAGGCCCTTAGTAACCCTCGGCCCATTAACGGCCCGTGGTAAAACTGGCTCGTAACGAACAGTGTATCACTTTATACCCATTAACGGCCTATTATTCCGTTGGGCCGTTTCCAGCCCAGGTTATATTTCGGCCTTCTTAGGGCCCATTTATTCTTGGGCTCATTTCCAACATTCGTTTACTTTCGGCCCGCTACTATCATTTTTAGCTTGTTGGCCAAATACAGCCCGTGGTTACAGTCGGCCCGTTTGTGGCCCGTTAATACGTTGGGCCATTTTCATAGCATCATCAAATACGGCCTATTAACGACGGCCCGTTATGGTCAGCCCATGAATGGACGATTTCAACTCTAGCCCATTTACGGCCTTAATGTGGTCTGTTATTGGCCCATGTTTGGCCAACCGATCATACGGCCCATAGAAGGCCCATTGATGATACGGCCCGTAGAAGGCCCATTGTGTCTACGCCCCATAGAAGGCCCATTTTGTCTATGGCCCTTAGAAGGCCCATTGTTTCTACGACCCGTAGGAGGCCTATAGTAAATATGTAGCCCATTCTTAATGTGGCCTAGTTTAAAAAAATAGGTTATTCCGGCCACTAGCAAACCGCGAAAAAGAACTGCACTGACTACAAGAAAACAAATAAACAAGACAACAGAAATAAATAAGCAAGGAACTTACTCTAGGCTATCACGTCTATTACACATATTACATCAACTGGGCATCAAAGTTCGCCACCAGTGCAAATATAGGGAACAAAGCAGCATATAAAGACCGCAGCAAAACAAGTCCAGAACTGAAACCACTTCAGAAGAGCTCAAGAAACAATATCCTGGGTACCCATAATGCTGGCAAGATTCTTAGCAAGCTTATTAACTTTCTCTTGTTTGGCACTTAAATCCTCCAACACTTGCTGTTGCACCAGAAACTATGCATCTGAATTCTGCAGGGACTTCCTCAGTCCTTTGGCTTCCTGTCGCATAACATCTGATCGATGTCTTCCAACTTGAAATTAAGACTCAAGAAGCCGAACTGATTCAGGCAGCGAATACGAAGAGCTGGTGCCAGTAGTAGTAGCCAGTAACTCGAACACTACATCAAGACAGGACTTTGGGGTTGTCTCGGTGTCTTCAATATAGTTTTTATCAACTTTCTTGGAGAACAACAGGGATGTCTCACTATCTTGAACCTGATCTACATTACTTCCTTTACCATTGCATAACGGGGTACTCTTCTCCAATATTTTATCCGTGTTCTAAAGGAGAAACAAACAAACACATCACATGTTTACAATGTAGTATATGAAACTCATTTTGGTAAACCAGTTCAGTAGTAAGGTGGATAGGATAACAACATGAAACAAACATATATCTATGTAGTATGGTCACTATATGGTCTATATCATTCTAGTTTATGTTGCCAAATCAAGATAGATATAGTTTGAATCGTATCTATTTAAGACAAAGCAGCATAGACAGAATATAAGTGTGGGAAACTACACAACAATAACAACACTTGTAATGTGCATGGCATGAGAACATAACTGTTTATTCAATTGAAACTGAAATCAACATACAGCAAGTTACAACAGCAAACACGTTAAAGAAACAGGTTTAAAACATACCTGTTGCGCCATTGGAGTTTCAGTTGCATCCTTCAAATTTGAAATTAGTTGGTATGAGTAAATACAGTGATGCAAGAGCAAAGTAGTATGAACCATAGCTATGGAACCTGACATGAGAACAATTCTTCTTCTGCTTTAAGCATTGACTTGGGGTTTGGAGTGGTGGTCCTCGTGCTTTGGGCACTGTAGTTGCCTTACTAACTTCTCGTGTTTGGGTGCTCTGTGGTGGAGACGGTGCTGTGTCAATGGGAACTGGGTTACTATCTGCTAGGGTTGGGGTTAGAAGGGGTGTAGCTGGTTCTCTGTCCAACTGGGTAGGGGTACAATCTGCGTGAGTCTGGGTTATGTGTTGTGGGGCTAGTTCTTGGGAAAGTACAACCGTGGTTCTATCTCCATCGACAGGTAGCACGATCTTTTCTGAAGACCGTGTTTTTACTACCACAGATACTGCCATCACCCCCTCCAATTGAAATGGCTGATAAACAAGAAAAGTAATTGAATGGACAGACATTGCAACATAGACAGGTGCAATGGATAGTAGGGAAGAAAACAGGGCATGAAATAATTCACATTTATGTTGTCTAACCAAACAGAATAGTAGGACATAATTTCAAATATATGATGGCTAGTTAAACAGTATAGCATGACACAATTTCACATGTATGATGGCTAACTAAACAGGATAGAATGACATACTTCAAAATATGATGACTATGTAAACAAGATGACATGATATAACTATACGATGTGTCTATTAAAGTGGTTGGCATGCCATAAATGACAAACATGCCGTCGATGGAAACATGATGGCATGATATAATTCACGGATAGAATGACATAATTCAAAATATGATGACTATGTGAACAGGATGAGATGATATAACTATATTATGTCTTTAGAAAATGGGTTGGCATGCCATAATTCAGATACATGCTATCTATGTAAACATCATGGCATGATATAATTCAAATATATGATTTATATACTAAGGAAGTGAGCAGAGGGAAATCGCATATATGATGTATCAACTAAGGAGATGGCATTCAACATCGTGTATATGATGTAAAAACTAAGCATTGCAATACAACATATGCATGATATGAGTAATATAACCCTGCCAAGTTTGAGCATACACCTCAGGGGGATAATACGACTGGTCATCTGCCTCTAAATCCTCCTCTGAAGAGCTATCTGTAACCAGCAACATATATGCTTCACCATGTAGCATTGTCTGCTCTAAAGACCTTGTTTTCACTCCAGATTTCTCCATCACCAATTCAAATGGTTGATGCACAGGAAGAGCAGTTGAATATACAAACACTGTCGACAAAAGCAATGAGAAATACAAAAAAAATGATGGCATGATATAATTCACATATATGACGCTTGGCTAAATAGCATGGCATTGCATAATTCACATATATAATGCCTTGCAACAAGATAGCATTGCATAATTCACATATATAATGTCTTGCAAAAAGATGGCATTGCATAATTCACATATATGGTAATTAGACACTAAACAGGTGGCATTCACACAAATCATGTCTAAACTAAGCAAATGACATAGCAATGCAAGATACCATACGCACGATATGAGCAACATAACCCTGCCAAGTTAGAGCATGCACCTCGAGGGGGGGAATAGGACTGGTCAACTCTCTCTGAATCCTCCTCTGAGGAGCTATCCATAACCAGCGAGATATGCACTTCGTCAGATAGCATAGTCTGCTCTGAAGACCTTGTTTTCACTCCAGAATTTTCCATCACCATGTCAAATGGCTGATGCACACAAAGAGTAGTTCAATGAACTAACATTGTTGACAAATGTAAAACGTAACGAAAAAACGATGGCCTGATATAATTCACATATAAGATGACTAGCTAAGCAGGATGGCATTGCAAAATTAACATATATGATGTCTGGCTAAACAAGATGGCATTGCACAATTCACATAAATGATGAATAAACTAAACATATGGCATTCACACAAAGCATGTCTAAACTAAGCAGTTGACATATTTGATGTATAAAGTAAGCAATGCAAGGCACCATATGCATGATATAACCAACATCAGCATGCCAAGTTAGAGCAAAGACCTCATGGGGTAAATAGGAGTGGTCTTCTGCTTCTGAATTACCCTCAGAACAGTTATCTTCCTCTTGATTACGATCCGAAATGAGTGGAGGGGGGCTGCCTTTGCGCCCACCATGGAGCGACGTCTGCATGAAATTTTATTGCCATGCAAGGCTCATCTCTTTTTCTCTACGTGTTCAGTTCCATTGTGTTCAATAACTGACATGCATAGGAATAAAACATAGTGAGATTATGTAAGGAGTGCATGCACAAATCCAGAGTGATGGTAGAAAACTTTGGATAGACCCAAAACCAATGATAGCAGGCAGATAATAGCTTTAGTTAAAAAATACAGATAATGGTTCCTTTAATATTTGTTTGCACTCCAACATGAAACTCATAGTAGACACCCGAGATTAACCAGATAGTAGACATATAGTACTGATTGCTGCCCCAATATGTACCCCACAACCATTTAAAAACTCAAGTTTCAGCATAAGTTTGAACCTCAGTCGGAGTCTAATAGGTGAACACGACGATAAAGTAGCATGTCATCATATTAAGCGATGCATAACATAAGCAGACATGGAAGAGTGCGACCTCTCTTGCGGACCCGTGTAGTCCTCAAGGTCATCTGCTCAGTTGATGATGGTAATGCAGTTGTCGTGGCTGCCGGTGGCGGGGAAGAAGATCTGAGGCGGCAAAAGATAGTCTGGAGAGCAGATCCCTGCTGTGGTGAACCCTTCCGTCGTTGGAGCAGCTAAGCTGGGGTGGAACACAGCACTGAGGAGCAGGACAAACCACACAAGGTTTTCTTTGACACATATCTATAACAGAAGTAATTGCGTAAGGGCTTGTTTGAATTTGAGGATTCTAACAATGCAGGCATAAGAAATAGACAGGAATAGGATAGGAATGCACGTGCAAAACAGAGAATTTAAAAACACATGATTTCTGCCAATCTGGGTGTTTGGTTCACAAGAATTGGAAGATCACAGGATGCAAAGAAGTATGGTGAGATTAAGTCAAACCACAAGAAGTGTACAACCTCTTTTACGAAGCCATGTCGATCTGAACGTGATTGGGTTAACCGATGAGGATGATCCGGCTGACTTGGCTGTCGGAGGAGGGGAAGAAGATCTTAGGCGTCTGGAGATGGAGCCCGAGGTACTGCTCCATTGTGATGGAGGGTTTTGTTGTTGGAGCAGCTCCAGTGAGTTGTACGACGCCGAGGCTGAAGCAGGACAAGAGAGACAACGTTAACCTGAGGGGAATTCTAATAGCATCTCCAATAGATGACGTAAAATACATAACCACAAAGTGCTAGATGTATACATCAGCCGCTCATCTCTAAACTTAACTGTCGAAACTGAACTTAACTGTTGAAACTGAATTTTGCTGTCGAAATTGAACGCACTAGAGGTGAGGCTACACGTCAGTCGACTGACTTTTTCATCTATGGTCAGTTGATTTTGCTGCCGTTGGACACGAAATCAAGGGCTTGAAGTTCATCTTCAACCTCCACCCCCTGAGCCGCCAGCCACCACCGGTCAAACAGCCGCCCCGAAAACACTCCCCACCGCCGGTCCACCGCCGCCCCGGCCATCCCTTTAGGCCCCTCCGTGCCAAGCTTTTTCTCCGGCAATCCCCACGCCACCGCCCCACCACCGTCGGCGACCACCGCCCCCAACCTGAACCCTAAGATAGATAGTGGGGTACTTCGCCGGCAAGCCCCGCCCGCTGCGACTGGTTCTTCCTTAACTCCGCGAGCCCCCCACCCCCTGAAAATCGATTGATCCAAAAGTCGATTCAGTCGACTAAACTGTAGCTAAATCGGAGCAGCATCACAAGCAAGAGCAAGAGCGAGAGCAGCAGTGCGAGCAAGAGCAAGAGCAAGAGCAGACCAGGCAGGGGACCGAGAGCAAGAGCAGAGCAGCAGCACGACCGAGAGCTAAAGCAGCAGCAGCTCGTACTAATGTGGACGTCGCTGCCAAGGGAACGACACCACGGAGGAAGCGGCCGGCGATGCCGCGGTGGATGGAGCCGTGCTGTGTCGTCTCGGGACCGCACTACAAAAAAAGACACATCCATGACATTTTGGGCCGAACAATTTTTTTTCTGTCATACATATGACACTTCTATGATGATAATTGTGACAAAACCCGTTATCATCATAGATGTGGTGGGCTCCTACTTCTATGACAAAAAATCATGACAGAAAATGGGCTTTTCGTCTTGGGCGGGGCGGAGATGCAGCTGCATGACATTCTTTGGGCCGTCAATGACGGAAAAAACCATGGTAGAAGCGATGGGGAGGAAAATTTCGGGGAGTTGACGGTTACGGTGGGAGGTCGGGGGCCGAGCGATGCGCGTTTCTCTCGTACACGTGCGAGGTGTTGGCTCTAACTGAACCCGAGTGAGGCGTTGAGCTCTAACTGAACCCGAGCGATTGCACTGCAGGCTACGCATTACTGAACCCGAGCGATCGATCGATGGCTGTTAACTGAACCCGATGGAGCGATTCCTTCGCTACTGCTGCTAACTGAAGCCGATCGATTGGATGAACAGTGAGTGTTGCAGGAGGGTTTGGATGAACAGTGAGCGGTGGCGTTGCCTCTAGATGAACATGACCCCGTGGTGTTGAGGGCTGGATGAACAGTAGACGGTGGAGGGTGGCCGTGGAGGGGTGGTTGAACAGGACCCCGTGGTGTGGAGGGCTGGATGAACAGTAGACGATGGAGGGCTGGATGAACAGTAGACGGTGGAGGGGTGGTTGAACAGTAGCCGGTGGAGTAGCGCGCGGTGGAGGCTGGATGAACAGGAGCCCGTGGAGGCTGGAGGAGGTCGACGGTAGCCCGTGGGGGCTGGAGGAGGTCGACGGTGGAGATGAACAGTATCCCGTGGAGTCCCGTTTTGCGGTACGCCACACCCCTCCCGATGAACAGGACCCCCGTTTCGACCGTAGCGCTCCAACACAAGTCTGTTTCATCCGTTTTGTGGTACACCACACCCCTCCCGATCAACAAGACCCCCGTTTCGACCGTAGGAGGTCCGTTTCGTCCGTTTTGCGGTACGCCACACGCCTCCCGATCAACAGGACCCCCATTTCGACCGTAGGAGGTCCGTTTCCTCCGTTTTGTGGTATGCCACACCCCTCCCGATCAACAGGACCCCGTTCCGAACGTAGGAGGTCCGTTTCCTCCATTATGCAGTACGCCAGGCCTCGTTTCCATTGCCTGTTCTGTCCAAGCCGGTTGGCTCCCACGCGTTCCATTGCCTCCCGATGAACACGACGCATTCCGTTGCCTTCCCATGAACACGACGCATTCCGTTGCCTCCCCATGAACACGACGCATTCCGTTGCCTCCCGATGAACACGACGCATTCCGTTGCCTCCCCATGAACATGACGACGACACTGTTTCTCCGTTCCGACCCGGCCATGTACGTATGCGCGGGTAGGCGTTCGAGACCCCTCCCGTATGTACGTACGTGGCCGTATTTTCTTTCTTGCACCCTGACCATTGTACGTACGTGTACATGCTACGTGTGTGCCTCTACTACGACACGTACGCGCCTCTACTACGACACGTGCACGCCTCTACATCGACCAGTATATATGTACGTACATGTTCACGACCAGAATGACAACGCTACATACGCTTTGACCAGGCGGGTTCCGACTGTCGGGCAGTTCCTTGCGTGCGAAAATGTAGCTGGTGGGTCCCAGCAGTCAGAGGGGTGAATCATTTTTTTCTCGGACGCACTTCCTTTGCGTGCGAAGATGTAGCTGGTGGGTCCTAGCAGTCAGGGGGGCTGAGGGAGTCCTGGACTAGGGGGTGTCCGGACAGCCGGACTATCATCGTCCGCCGGACTCCAAGGCTACGAAGATACAAGATTGAAGACTCCGTCCCGTGTCCGGATGGGACTTTCCTTGGCGTGGAAGGCAAGCTTGGCGATACGGATATGTAGATCTCCTACCACTGTAACCGACTCTGTGTAACCCTAGCCTCCTCCGGTGTCTATATAAACCGGAGGGCTTTAGTCCGTAGGACACAACATACATTACAACAATCATACCATAGGCTAGCTTTAGGGTTTAGCCTCCTTGATCTCGTGGTAGATCCACTCTTGTACTACCCATATCATCAATATTAATCAAGCAGGACGTAGGGTTTTACCTCCATCGAGAGGGCCCGAAACTGGGTAAAACATCGTGTCCCTCGTCTCCTGTTACAATCCGCCTAGACGCGCAGTTCGGGACACCCTACCCGAGGTCTGCCGGTTTTGACACCGACATTGGTGCTTTCATTGAGAGTTCCTCTATGTCGTCACAGATAGGCTCGATGGCATCTTCAACCAACAACGCTGTCCAGGGTGAGACTTTTCTCCCCGGACAGATCTTCATATTCGGCGGCTTCGCACTGCGGGCTAATTCGCTTGGCCATCTGGAGCAGATCGAAAGCTACGCCCCTGGCCGTCAGGTTAGATTCAGAAGTCTAAACTTCACGACCGACGTCCACGGAGACTTGATCTTCGACGGGCTCGAGCCACAGCCAAGCGCGCCGCGCTGTTATGATGGGCATGATCTAGCTCTGCCGCTGAACAGTGCCTTGGTGGCCACACACGAATCCGCTTCGGCCTTTAGTCCGGAGCCGATCGCCCAGATCGAGGATCGGTGGATGGACACCGCCTCGGGGGCTTCAACTTCCACGGCGATGGAGCCGAACGCTAATCTTGTCCCTCGCGAAACTCGTGATTCCGAGATGCCGGACTCCGGACCTCCCACGCCCCTACCAATCGAATCGGATTGGGCGCCGGTTATGGAATTCACCGCCGCGGACATCTTCCAATACTCGCCCTTTGGCGACATCCTAAATTCGCTAAAGCACCTCTCGTTATCGGGAGAGTCCTGGTCGGACTATGGCCAGGATGGTTGGGGTACGGACGACGAAGAAATTCAGAGCCCACCCACCACCCACTTTGTAGCCACTGTCAACGACCTAACCGACATGCTAGACTTCGACTCCGAAGACATCGACGCTATGGATGACGATGCCGGAGACGAACAGGAACCAGCGCCCACAGGGCACTGGAAGACCACCTCGTCATATGACATATACATGGTGGACACCCCAAAAGACGGGGACGGCGAAGAAACAGCGGAGGCAGATTCTTTAAAGAAACAGCCCAAGCGCCGGCGTCAGCGGCGCCACTCTAAATCCCGCCACAGCAAGAATGGAGATTCCGGCATAGGAGATAATAACACCCCAGAAAGTGCCGAAGATAACCCCCTCCAGCAAGACTCAGCGCAGGAGGAGGCAGAAGCAAGCCCTCACGAGAGGGCGGCAGACGAAGAGGTTGAGGATTATAGCTATATGCCTCCCTCCGAAGATGAGGCAAGCCTCAACGATGACGAATTCGTCGTGCCCGAGGATCCCGTCGAACAAGAGCGTTTTAAACGCAGGCTTATCACCACGGCAAACAGCCTAAAGAAAAAGCAGCAGCAGCTTCAAGCTGATCAGGACCTGCTGGCCGATCGATGGACCGAGGTCCTCGCGGCTGAAGAGTATAAACTCGAACGCCCCTCCAAAAGCTACCCAAGACGCAAGCTGCTCCCCCGATTAGAGGAGGAAGCATACATACCTCCACCACCAGCACACGATACGGCTGACCGACCACCCCGTGGTCGTGACAGAGAGGCATCCAGGCCCCCAACCAAGACCGTACCCCGGCATCGCTCCAAAAGTACGAAGCCAAGAGGGAACGCGCCGGACTTGCGAGATATATTGGAGGACAAAGCAAGGCAATCCAGATCCATCTATGGATCACGTGGGCGCCCCACGACCCATGACGAATACCGTCGCATCAGATACAATAACCCCGGCCGGGCCGAACACAGCGGACAACGCTCTCTCGAGCTGCGTCGTGATATTGCTCAATACAGAGGCGACGGCACACCCGCTATGCTTCACTGACAAAGTAATGGATCATCAAATCCCTGAAGGGTTTAAACCCGTGAACATCGAATCCTACGATGGCACAACAGACCCCGCGGTTTGGATCGAAGACTATCTTCTCCACATCCATATGGCCCGCGGCGACGATCTCCATGCCATCAAGTATCTCCCACTCAAGCTTAAAGGACCAGCTCGGCATTGGCTCAACAGCTTGCCCGCAGAGTCAATTGGGTGTTGGGAAGACCTGGAAGCCGCATTCCTCGATAACTTCCAGGGCACGTATGTGCGACCACCAAACGCCGATGACCTAAGCCACATCATTCAGCAGCCAGACGAATCGGCCAGACAGTTCTGGACACTGTTCTTGACAAAGAAAAACCAAATCGTCGACTGCCCGGATGCAGAGGCCCTCGCAACCTTCAAACATAACATCCGCGACGAATGGCTAGCCCGGCACCTGGGACAGGAAAAGCCGAAATCCATGGCAGCCCTCACATCATTAATGACCCGCTTTTGCGCGGGAGAGGATAGCTGGCTAGCTCGCAGCAACAATCTCCGTAAAAATTCTGGCAGTCCGGATACTAAGGAAAACAACAGCAGGTCACATCGAAACAAAAACAAACGCCGCATTAACGGCGACGATAAGGAGGATACGGCAGTCAACGGCGGATTCCAAGGCTCTAAACCTGGTCAACGGAAGAAGCCATTCAAAAGAACCACTCCGGGTCCGTCCAATTTGGACCAATACTCGACCGCTTATGCCAGATACATGGCACCCCTGAAAAGACAGCTAATCACACTAATAGAGATTGCTGGGTGTTCAAGCAGGCAGGTAAGTTAATTGCCGAAAACAATGACAAGGGGCTAAACAGTGACGACGAGGAGGAGACCCGACCGCTGAACAATAGAGGACAGAAGGGTTTTCCCCCACAAGTGCGGACGGTGAACATGATTTACGCGACCCATATACCCAAGAGGGAGAGGAAGCGAGCACTAAGGGACGTCTATGCGATGGAGCCAGTCGCCCCGAAGTTCAATCCATGGTCCTCTTGTCCGATCACTTTCGATCGAAGAGACCATCCGACCAGCATACGCCATGGTGGATTCGCTGCATTGGTTTTACACCCAATCATCGATGGATTTCACCTCACGAGAGTCCTGATGGACGGCGGTAGTAGCCTAAACCTGCTTTATCAGGATACAGTGCGCAAGATGGGCATAGACCCCTCAAGGATTAAACTTGCAAAGACAACCTTTAAAGGTGTCATACCAGGTGTGGAAGCCAACTGTACAGGCTCAGTCACACTGGAAGTGGTCTTCGGATCCCCAGACAATTTCCGGAGCGAGGAGTTAATCTTCGACATAGTCCCGTTTTGCAGCGGCTATCACGCTCTGCTCGGACGAACCGCGTTTGCAAAATTCAACGCGGTGCCGCATTATGCATACCTCAAGCTCAAGATGGCAGGCCCTCGCGGAGTCATCACGGTCAATGGGAATTCGGAACGCTCCCTCCGAACGGAGGAACATACAGCGGCTCTCGCGGCAGAAGTACAGAGCAGCCTTTTAAGGCAATTCTCGAGTCCGGCCATTAAATGGCCGGATACAGCAAAACGCGCCCGAAGCAATACCAACCAAGACCACCTGGCGCGATCAGAGCACGCGTAGCAATGCGGCCCCAACCCCCACCCTCGCATGATTGCAAGAACAACCCTCCGCGTACATCATTACGCTTTGGAGATACCATGGGCGCAGGGGAAGGGGCACGATCGCAATGGACCCAGAGTGCGGTTTGACCACACTAGGGGCTCGCAAGTGTGCCCACCTTTTTCTTTTATTATTTTCTTTCTTTGTGTACACAGGACTCCGTTAACCAGAGACCCTATCCGGCGGTGAACCTGCCGAACTCATGATGCAACAACCAGGGAAGAAAAGAAGGCTGCGACGAACACTCAGGTGGTCTCAATTACGAGCATTAAATTCGATTATATACACCAAGTCCGCAGCTCACCCCTGGAGGGGGACATGTTTAATTAGTCCAAATCCCTTGCTTACCGCACTATTTGTATCAGTCCGCACTCATAGCAGACTTTCTTTAATAAATCATGCAGCACCTTTTTGACTGCAATTACATTACCTTTTATATATATATATGTTCATTACATGACATCTCGCACCCGTATATTTTGGTACGGCCTAATACACCAGGGGCTCATGTTCCCCACACTATGGTGTGATAAGTCCGAACACTTTCATAAGTGCGGCACCCCGAACTTATAGCATTATATGAATCGGCTCCGAATCATGTCTTGGGTCAATAGTTGGGTTTGCCCGGCTCCCACGTTTTGGTGCCTTACGTTCCGTTCTGTCGGCTAAGGTGGCACTGGGAGAACCACTGCGATTGCGCCCCGGTTGAGCCGGGCGAGCGCCTCAGTGGAGAATGCTAAAACTGACCCGCATGATAAGGCGAGAGACTGGTCGCTATTCGAGAGGTTTTTTCGGGTCCTTAAAGACTCACGCCGCTTCGAGAGAAGTTCCGGACAATGTCCGGCGAAGGCGTCGATAGTGCCCCGGATTCGGCTTTCCGAATACCAGGGGCTTCGCCGAAATTTAAAATTATAGAATTCTATGGCTAAGTGAGAGTGTTCAAGCATTATAAGTCCAGTCGCCTTGTTCGTTGTGTTGAGCGCCTCCCTAGATGGACCCAAAAATGGGAACAAGAGCGCTCAAGTTTATCCCGAACACCCCAGCACTCGTGGCTCAGGGGCTGAAGCCAGTGACTTGCCATCTCTCAGATTTTATAAATGGCCGCACAGAAGGTAATATTTTAAATTAAAACAAGCATTGCTCAAGGCGCATATGAATGAAGTTTTCAGCGCACAGGATAATACATAGCGAGTTTACTCAAAGATTACATTTCTGGGGCACTCATCCGCAATATCGTGGGCTCCCTTCAGGACAGTTTTATAATACATTTCGGGCGTGCGATACTCCTTGTCCGGTGGCGGTGGGTCCGTGAGAAGCTTCTCTACATCCAACCTGCCCCAATGCACCTTTGTGCGGGCAAGGGCCCGACGAGCACCTTCAATACAGGCGGAGCGCTTGATGACCTCCACCCAGGGGCACGCATCCACCAGCCACTGCACGAGGACGAAGTAGCTCCCAGGCATGGCCTGTCCAGGCCACAGCCGGACTACAAGGCCCTTCATGGCCTCCTCATCTACCTTGTGGAGTTCGACCAGCTGCTTCAGCTGGTCGCTTGGGGGCACCGGATGGCCGGCCTCAGCGTACTGAGACCAGAAGACCTTCTCCGTCGAGCTCCCCTCCTCGCCACGATAGAATGCGGTGGCATCGGACGCACTACGCGGCAGATCTGCAAACGCCCCTGGAGACCTCCGAATGCGGGTAAGTGTCAGGTAGTTTACATTAACATGCCTGCTTTGCATGAAAAATACCATACCCGCCGCTATCTTCTTTACATCTTCAACCTCCTTAAGGGCCTTACGGGCCTCGGCCTTGGCGGACTTGGCACTTTCGAGAGCCGAGGCAAGCTCGGACTCTCGAGTCTTGGAGTCACGCTCCAAACTCTCATGCTTCTCCATGAGAGCCTGGAGCTCTTGCCGTACTTCCGCCACCCGTGCCTCCTGCTTTTCTCGCTCTGCCCGCTCCGCGGCCGCACTGCGTTCGGCCGCGGACACAGCCTCCTTCAGGGCTGCCACCTCATTCGTGGCCCCTGCAATACCCATATTATCCTTGTTAATTTTATTGCAACCAAAATCCTTTTCTGTAAGGTAACTATTCAAAGTGGTGTTACTCACCTTCTTTGTCCTCGAGCTGCTTCTTGGCATGGCCGAGCTCTTGCTCGGACCGCTCGAGATCCTGCTTCAGCACACTGACCTCCACGGTCAGTGCGGCAGAGGTTAGCAGCGCAGCCTGCAAACCCATATTGACATATTTTAAAGCAACCCTGCGTATACCTTGTTAGATCCTCAGTCCGGCTTTTCTTTCCGAACACCGAACTGAGCATCAGGGGCTACTGTCTATGCGGTCTTACATTACATAATTTTAACTACTTACCTCAAAGCCTGTTAGAAGGCTGCTGCAGGCTTCGGTCAGCCCGCTCTTGGCGAGCTGAACCTTCTGAATCACCGCACTCATGATAGTGCGGTGTTCTTCCTCGATGGAAGCGCCTTTAAGCGCCTCCAACAAGTTATCCGGCGCCTCCGGTTGGACGGAGGCTACCGGTGTCACGGTCTTGCCCTTCTTTCGAAGGGGCCGCCTGCCGGACTCTAGAACCACTGCAGGTTCCAATGTAGAGTCCAGCGCAAAGTCCGGGAGGCTGCCTGACGACGCCTTCGGAGCCTCCTCCTGATGGGTCCCTCGCTGGGATCCCACCTCGGCGTCCTCGTCGGCGCGGGGGATAGAGGCAGTCGGAAGTGAATCCATATCCGACGGGGCCAACAACCCGCTCGATGAAGCAGGGAGATCATCATCAGCCGGACTATGGACAGAATGCGGCATTAGAAGGACACTACGCGACATGAAAGAAATTGCATATCAGGGATCTGGATACTTACGATCTTGCCGGACGCCTGGCCCTTAAAGGCCACTCCTCCTTGCCAATGATGGTGTTGGCTAAACTGTCCGGGGTAATAGTTCTCCCCCTCTTGGACCCTTCGGCCTCCCCTATCGGGGAAGCCTTCCTCTTCTTCTCTCCCTCCTTCGAGGGAGGAGTCCGCCTCGTTGTTGGACGCCTGATTGCGGGAACTCTTTCGAGTCCCCGCGGCCACCTTCTTGGCCTTCTTCTCCGACACCACGTGCGGTGCCGGAACCAGCAGCCCTGCTAGACGGGCGTTCACTGGGTCTTCTGGCAGGGGAGCCGGGCTGATGAGCTGCTCGGCCTTCTCCATCCATTCCTGTCAAAGGGAAAGAGAGAAATTGAAACCCTCTTAGAATCAATTTGATTATCACAAGTGTCCCGTAAAGGGGTTGAATCACTTACCTCGTCAGCCGGATGCTGCGAGCGAAATCCGCGATCTTCCGTCGCGGATGCGGGAGCTTTGGCACCCTTAAACAGCACCCTCCAGGCGCCTTCGTATGTCGTATCGAAGAGCCCGCTTAGCGCCTGGTGCTGTTCCGGATTGAACTCCCACAGATTGAATGCTCGTTCTTGGCATGGGAGGATCCGGCGGATGAGCATGACTTGGACCACGTCGACGAGCCTGAGCTTATTGCTCACCAGCTTCTGGATGCAGGCTCGGACTCCCGTCAGCTCCTTCGGATTGCCCCACAGCAAGACCTTCTCTTTCCAGGAGGTGAGTTGTGTGGGGATGCCAGATCTAAACTCGGGGGCCGCCGCCCATGTGGGCTCACGCGGCTCGGTGATGTAGAACCACCCAGATTGCCACCCCTTGACGGAGTCCACGAAGGCCCCTTCGAGCCAAAGGATGTTGGGCAACTTACCCAACATGGCGCCTCCGCATTCCGCTTGCGTGCCCTTCACAACCTTCGGCTTGACGTTGAAGGTCTTGAGCCACAGGCCGATGTGGGGTCAGATGCAGAGGAAGGCCTCGCACATGACGATAAACGCCGAGATGTTGAGGATGAAGTTCGACGCCAGATCGTGGAAATCCAGGCCGTAGTAAAATATGAGCCCCGGACGAATGGGTGGAGTGGAAAGCCCAGTCCGCGGAGGAACTGGGGAAGGAAGACGACCCTCTCATGGGGCCCAGGGGTACGGATGAGCTGCCCCTCGTCGGGCAGCCGATGCGCGATATCGCCGGAGAGGTATCCGGCGCTGCGCAGCTTGGTGATGTGCTCCTCCTTAATGGTGGAGGCCAACCATTTGCCTCCCACTCCGGACATACTCGGAGGAGGTCGGGGCGAGATGCGCAAGCTTGGGCGTTGGAGCTTGAGTGCGCGGAGATGGATAAGCAAAGGAGGAAGAAGGCGCAGGTGAGAAGGTAAATCCTTATCCCTTATATATAGGCAGACAAAAACTATGCGTCCCCCATCGGCCTGGTAAAACTCGCTTATCTCCCAAGCGCCACCATCAATGGCGCGGTTGGGTTACCCACGTCCGTATTGATGAGAATCCCGGAATAAGGGGAACACGATCTCTGCTTCGACAAGACGTGCCAAGGAAACTGCTTCGCTAAACGTGCTGAGGTGGTATAGTAAAAAATGATTCAAACAGAGGCTTGGTAGCGGTGTGATGTCACGCCGCATAATACGTCAGCAGATTGTACTGGTGTACATTTTATTCTCTCTACGGTGGAATGTGGAATTTTTTTGCAGAGCTGGACACTATCCTGGTGTTCATGATCTTCTTTGGGTTATTCAAGGGAGGAACCCGCCTTGCAATGCCGGACATTATGCGCGCTGGACTTATCGTCATTGAAGCCTGGTTCAGGGGCTACTGAGGGAGTCCTGGACTAGGGGGTGTCCGGACAGCCGGACTATCATCGTCCGCCGGACTCCAAGACTACGAAGATACAAGATTGAAGACTCTGTCCCGTGTCCGAATGGGACTTTCCTTGGCGTGGAAGGCAAGCTTGGCGATACGGATATGTAGATCTCCTACCATTGTAACCGACTCTGTGTAACCCTAGCCTCCTCCGGTGTCTATATAAACTGGAGGGCTTTAGTCCGTAGGACACAACATACATTACAACAATCATACCATAGGCTAGCTTTAGGGTTTAGCCTCCTTGATCTCGTGGTAGATCCACTCTTGTACTACCCATATCATCAATATTAATCAAGCAGGACGTAGGGTTTTACCTCCATCGAGAGGGCCCGAACCTGGGTAAAACATCGTGTCCCTTGTCTCCTGTTACCATCCGCCTAGACGCACAATTCGGGACCCCCTACCCGAGATCCGCCGGTTTTGACACCGACAAGGGTGAATCTTTTTTTTGCCTGGACGCACTTCCTTGCGTGCGAAGATGTAGCTGGTGGGTCCCAGTAGTCAGGGGGGCGAATCATTTTTTTTTGCCCGGACGCACTTCCTTGCATGCGAAGATGTAGCTGGTGGGTCCCAGCATCAGGGGGAAACTTTTTTTCGTGAAATATGGTGGCCCGTCCGGTGGGTCCCCGCTGTCGGGTGGAGGAATCATTATTTTCCGTGTAATAAGGAGGCACTTCCTTGCTGCGGTCATGGACCCAGCTGTCAGCCTCTCCACGTACAGTCCACGTCCAAAGGAAGTCGCTCCTTGACCATGTTGACCACGCCGCGCCGAGAGCACCACGGCGGTGGACGACGGCGAGGCCTAGGAAGGGGACGACTCGGTGCCAGGGAAGACGCAGAAGTGGATGCCCACGCAAAGAGGAGTACGAGGGTTCACTGGTTCGGCTGCGGTGTGAGGTTGCTGTCACCGCGGAATAACATGGGGTGTGGGTGAGTAGAGGGATGGCTTGGCCAGCGGTGGGAGTAGTAGGGGCGGTGAGGCCTCCGCGGCACAGCCGGCCACGGGAGGCAGGAGCACGCGGCACGACCGACGCTGGTTTGGGCGGCTGGAGCAAGAAGACCAGAGGTTGAAGAAGCACTACAACCATTGGATGAACATCGTACGGTAACAGGAGCTAGAATCGTTCATATTATCTAAGTTGACAAAGCCCTCCGTCCCCGTCAACTTGGTAGGCCCACAAGTCAGCCTCCCAGTACGATGGGTTCCAGCTGGCAGGGGGAGTATTCATTTTTTTGTGCGTAATAACGAGGCACTTCCTTGCGTGCGAAGATAGCTGGTGGGTCCGACAAGTCAGCGAGGGGCACGTTTTTTCACGAAATACAGAGGCCCTTCCGGTGGGTTCCAGATGTCAGGTGGAGGAATCATTATTTTGCGTGTAATAAGGAGGCATTTCCTTGTGTGCGGCCGTGGACCCAGCTGTCAGACTCTCCACGCACAGTCTACTTCCGATGGTGTCATTCGTTGACCACGTTGACCACACCGCGCCGAGCGCATCCAAGGTGGTGGACGATGGCGAGGCCCCGGACAGCAACGAGCCGGAGATGGGAAGACGCGGGAGTAGAGTCGTAGATGGAGAGGTGTACGAGGGTTAACTGGTTCTAGTGTAGTGTGGTTCGGTAGTCAGTGGAGAAGAACAGGAGGTGTGGACGGGTGGAGGGATGGCCTGGCCAACGGTGGAGTAGCGCTTCATAGCGAAGCGTGCTAAGCAGAGCTGCTAGCAGCAGGAGGCGGGAGGTGGTCCCGGCGGTGCTGGAGGAAGAAGACGAGAGATTGAAGATGGATGCCAGTCGTTGGATGTAAATCCAACGGCTAACATGTCAGAATCATTTGTTGACTAAATTGACAACGACTTGCGTTGGCTTCGACCTATTGGCCCACATTTCAGCCTCCAAAAATGTGGCATGTATTCAACACATTTTTTCAGAATTTACAGTCTTTTTTTTGCATAGTAGAATTTACAGTCAATTTGATCTTTTTTTTGAATTACAGCCATTAGCTGGGCTGGGTGAACAATTAATGGAGTGTCCATGCGGCCCACTTATTTTATTTCCTAAAAAAATACAGGTCATTTGCACTTTATCTAGATACACAATTTTGCTGGGCTGATTCTAATTATAATGTTGGGTTGGGCCAGCAATGTTATCAAAAAATAAAAAAGGGCTGAGCATTTTGTTATAAATATAAGTGATATTATTACATTCGTCCTTAAATCTTAGCAAGCTTTTGTACATAATCACTAGGATTTTCGTGCCAAAACAATCCAGGATTGTATTTGTTAAGAAATTATTTTTATAAGTTAATAAGATGTGGGATATTGTTTTCTTACATATGTAAGTATCTGTTAAATATATGATGACAATAAAAAAATAACATATAAAATAATTTAAATATATATAATATAGTTAGAAGGGAAACATAAGTTGTACATGGCGTTCCTATTCTTATATATAAAAATAGAACAGACCTCTACGTTTTCTTCAAAAAAAATACATAAATTGGGCTGCCAAAAATAAAACCTCGGATGGGAGGTCCATAGGCCGGTCGATACATGACAGCCCTAAGAAAATACAAATAGGCCCTCCCATCCGAGGTCGTGGGCTGCGCATGTTAAAAATGAAAGCCTAGACGGGGGAGCCCAAAACCACGTCCAACACTTGCCAAAACTTCGTCCCTCGTTTTCTCTGTGTTTCGCACACTCGACATTGTGTGGGCATTTTGACTGTGCATCATATGAAGATGTGCTATGCATGAATGTTGATCAGCATGATGTTAACTGGCTGGTAGTTCCATTTTCGACCATGAATAAAACTTCCAACATGATGTTGACCTTGTTTGAAAAGGCCGTGCTAATATAAATGCTCTGCCTCTGAAAGTTGCAGTTTCTTATCTGAAACTGAACTTGCAGTTTCTTATCGAAACCGAAACTTGCAGTTTCTTCTCGTCTGCACTTTTATACTCCTATGAAACTACATTTTTTTAAGTGCTAAAAATAGATCTCTAGAATTCATAAAATTCTTCATATGCTCAATACTGCAAATCTGAAATTCAAAAGACATTCATATCTGAAAGTACTCTCAAAATACACAACAAAATACACAATTCACAACCTGCAAATACTGACAACCCTAAGCTCCTCCTAACAATTCACAACCTGCCCGACAATTGGGCTGGGGGGGGGGGCAGCCCCGTCCTATTCCTCGGCGGCAGACAGCCGCCCCGTGAGACGATGTGAACGGCGAGGGAGACGATGGCGGGGAAGCGTCGTCGGGCCAACTGCTTTTCTCCTCTTGCAGTTGGGTTCGGTCGACAAAGACTCCACCGGCTCGCTCTGACAGGACACCCTCACAAACGGCACCCTGTAGATGTTCGATCCTTCAATCTCTGGTGGATGCTCCATCTGGGATCGATACTCCCACCACCGCTCCCTCACGATCGGATTCGATGAATCTATTTGCTCCATGGCCCAGAGGAGCAGCTCTATGTACTCCGGCGCGACTCCCTCCGGGAGTATCGCCGCCTTTTCGCTCTGTTGCAGATATTTGGCCATGGATGTCACTGTCGCCGCTAGTTGGTCCTTGTTGTCAAACCAAGACTGTATCTCTAACATCCTAGCTAGCTTCACAGGGTCGCCGTCTGCGATCCTCACGTATCGGTTGTACTCCTCCATCGATCTACTTCTCTACAGCACCTTCACTCGCCGGCGGTGGTTTTTGAATGGAAGAGGAGAGGAGCAGCGCTGGTTTTGGATTAGAATGGGAGAGGAGCGATGCTGGTTTTGGACTGGAACAGGAGAGGAGGGGCGGTGGTTTTGAAATGGAAGAGGAGAGGAGCAGCGCTGGATTTAGATTGGAACAGGAGAGGCGCGACGGTGGTTTAAGAGGAGAAGAGCGGAAGAGCGGCGCTGGTCTTGGAAGTATTTTTTTTGTTGGTTTGCGTATTTTGGGTCATAGTTTGACCACGTACTGTATGTGACAAGCAAAATGTGAATGCATGTCACCAAAAATTGTATCGTTTGGTTCGTATCTCAATGTACTTTCAAATTATATTATTTTTGCAACGTATAACATATATTTTACCCAGAATAAAAGGGAGACTAGTTAATGTGGGGTCGCTTTCTTAATTGAAGGGTAAATTGATTTTGATTTTGATCCAGTCACAGCGCGTCGGCCCTCTAGCCCAATCCTAAATCACTGTCGCACGCTCCTCTCCCTCTTCTCCATTGCAAAATCACCTCCTCTCCTCTCCATCATCTCCATTCCAAAACCACCGTCTCGCCTCTCCCTCTTCTGATCTTCTCCATTGCAAAACCACCTCCTCTCCTCTCCATCATCTCCATTCCAAAACCACCTCCTCTCCTCTCCATCATCTCCATTCCAAAACCACCGCCTCGCCTCTCCCTCTTCTGATCTTCTCTCCATTGCAAAATCACCTCCTCTCCTCTCCATCATCTCCATTCCAAAACCACCTCCTCTCCTCTCCCTCTTCTCTGTTGCAAGACCACCGTCTCTCCTCCCATCTTCCAAAGCTAGCACCGGTCCACTCAGAACGACATCTATGGAGAGGATGCAGCAGCGAATCAGGCAGATCGCCAGCGGCGACCAGGCAAAGTTAGCCAGGTTGAAGGAGATCCTTAGTTGGTTTGACAATGAGTGGGAGATTTCGAGGACAGTGCGGGCCATGTGGCAATGTATGCGAAAGAGCGAGACGGTGTTGATGAGGGCGGCGATGTACATGTACTCCTCGGCGGCAGTCACGCTGCAGTTCTCCAAGTTCATCGAGTATCTCCTATGGGCGATGGAGCGGATAGATTCGCCCGAGGCGACAGTCAGGCGGAGGTGGTGAACGTACAGGTCGAAGGTCGAGCACCCAGAGGATAACGAATCGATCGAGTATGGTGTGCCGTTCGTGAGGGTGCAGAGCCAGCCATAGCCACAGGAGTATTCGTTCTCCCACCGCAAGAGGAGGACGGATGGCGCGACGTCGCTTCCCCGCCGTTCTCCACGGTTCCCTCGATGCTCGCCTCGTTTCAATGGCGGCGGTAGGGTTTAAGGTAAGCTTCGCACTAACCTAATCTTTCACCTGCTCATGCTTACAATCAGTGTGACAGCTAATGAATACAATCAGTCTCCGAGTACTACACCAATCACCCTAAAATAGCTCTGGACCTTTGGGTAAAAGTTGTGACACAGTGTACAAATAAAGAAAAATAGATTGGTGCTTCTTTCAGAAAAGAGTACTCCCTAGAAAACTGCCAATATAAGCTACTAGTATTTGGTTAGAGGATTTGCTGCCGAGAAAGATCCGTCCACAGAGAGCGCCACACATCCCACTGGTGGTGGTGGATGCCAATGCGTTCATGCAGCATGGTTGGTGTCGGTAATTTTTACTTGGCACACCTCGCACTCTGCATATATGTCGGTTCCATACGTACATTTGTGCAGTTCCACCAAAATGCAACTGAATAACCCTGTTTGCACAGGTAATGAAAAATCATGATTACATTATAGTGGCACTAGTTGATGAAACACACAAAATAAATAGAAGAAAATATTGCGATAGTATCATAGTATGCCATGCTGTGAGGGCGAGATGGGCCCTACGACGCCTCGTACGGTACGCCTCATACTGGACATCGTCCCAAGTCTCCAAAATACGCCTTCTGCCAGTGATGAACATCAGTGTACAGTAGTAGTACAAGGAGGCGCCTTGAGACATTCAAATCTCTATTTTTGTACATATCAACTAAAATTAAGCACCCCAGTTTGCAGAAACGCTTAAACATTAACAATGGGACTAGTTGATGAAACATACTTTAACAAAGAGAAGCACTTTCTTTAACAAAGATGACACTCGCTCTATTTTAACTGTATTATTACTTCATTTTATTAGTGACACTAGGGTCGAGCAGGTGGCAAACGAGGTGTACCGTGCGTCGCAAGGATGGAGATCGGGGGTGCTTAGACTGGGATGCTAAAGCTGGCTCTTTCAGTCACCAACATGGATGATTCAATTCATGGGACCTTTTGGTGCAGTTCACCTAAAATGAAGCAATGTCCCATGAGCTAGCAGCTTCTTCTTCAATTTTTTTTAAGAAAAGGCTCCAGCCCCGGTTCCATTTCCATCAGAAAACGAAACCCACAGAGCTTCTTCTTCATTAGTTGCGATAAATTGAGCAACATCAAGGTTGGTTGTGAAGCTCCTGGAATGCTCAACTATAATTTGGATATCATTTGTGCAGTTCAACTAAGATCGAGCGTGAAATGTATATCTCTGTTTGCACAAAAAAGGTGGAAAGGAGGGTGACTAACAAGTGATGAAACATGCATCAAATGAAAAGAAGCATGTTCCTTATCTGAATGGCAATCCTACAAGGACAGTAGCAATTTCTAAAGCAGTGGCATTGCTAGATATTAGTGTGGGAATTAGGATTAACTATGACAACCGTTAAATACGACATTACTTTGGGCACGGGAGAGTAGGTGGACCAGGACAGTTGCATTTCTAACGAAAAGAACCAACTTATCTTAATGGGAAATTTTAGCAGGACATGTAAAGAAGTGCCATTGATTCATATTACTGGAGGCATTACATTGAAAACAACATTGGTTTAACGTGTCCTTACTTTTAACAGTGCGACTGCTACATTTTACCAGTGGCATTACATAGGAGTGGCTTGGGGCAACAAACATCAGAACAGGATATCTGGGTTGGTCCCATTTTTGTTCGGTATAGCCACCTTATACTGTGTGAGGCTAGCAAATCTAGTGCTGGACTTACTTTGTTGACTTGTCCCCCAGTCCCCACTTTCTTTCCTTTTTCAACCAATAGATTGGGTTTATATTGAGTTTGTACTGCGTTTCCCTTTATTTCCCTATTAGACCTAGAGGCCAGTTGGATAGCCAGTCTTTGCTACTTTTCGCCCCCATTATTTCCTCTTTCGACCAAGTCCTAGATTCAGGTAACAAATCCTCCCCCACCCCCCACCCCCTTTCTTCCTTGTTTGAACCAAGTAGTACTAGATTCGAGTGCATGAACTAGTTTTGCCTCTTAAACGTAAAAAATTTAGGTGGTTTTCGAACAGTCAATCGATCCTATCTATGAGGGGGCCTGAGAAATAGTAAAATTACAAATGCAGCAACGTCAGGAGCTCGGGAAGTAGAGCAAGGCCAGTTTTGAAGGAAGTTATACCTGATGGTCGCCGGGATGTCGCTGGGTGGGCGGCGGGAGGCCGGATCTGCCCACACTACGGCAGCGAGGAAGAAGGGGTCGGAGGCCCTCCCTCGCCAGCGGTGCTTGGGAGAGAACGGCAAGGCAGGCTGATCGGGACGCGCCCAGCAGTGGGTAAGAGCCGTCGCCGAGGACGACCGCGTGAACGTTACACCTTCTCACCTTCCTCGGCGGAGAGGATTTGACTGGATCTGTGAACAGCGGTGAGCAGAGAGAGAGAGAGAGAGTTTGGCCACCGCTGTCGTGTTTAGATCTGGAGAGGCCGAGAGAGTGTGAAGAGAGCAACACTAGCAAGCAAGCGCGGAGGCTCCTGCCTATATAGTGGAGTAGTACTTAGTTTTCTTTTGTCTAACGGAGCCGGCTTGACCTCGTCAATGACTGTCGAGAAGTCTTCATGCACGTGGCCTAAAGGCGCAGTTGTCGTCATTTTAATCTGAAGCGCCAGATTATAACATATAACACGAAAAAATGCCACATGACAAGAAATCATAACCTCACTGCCCAAAGGAGACAGCATGAATCCCGACGAACAAACTAGACGAGGAACAAAGCTCAAATCAAATATAAACTCGTAGAAAAGGGGTCCGTCAAGAGATGTCCTAATTAACATAGTTGGCTTGACCTAGATGGCAGCCGAATAGTCACTGTTCGTGCATGTGCCCCCAATGACTAGCCCAACTCAGTTGTCGCTGTTTAACCCTCGCAGTGATCCGAAGCACGTGACACATAATTTTTTTGCGAGATGACAAGAAACCTTTTTTTAGATTTCTCACCACAACTACAGCCATGTACAACACAGCCTGCACGATATGTAGACGATAGCCAATCCAGGCATGTCTGCTAGAGTCAGGTCACATGCATGGACCAACTGATCTTCCGTGTCTTGCAGGGATCGTCCAGGCACCAACATAGTACAACACTTCTCTAATACTATTGCTCGTCTCCCTCTTCTATTAAGTCACCTGACTTGCCGGGCCGGGGAGTGTGCCTATGGTCGGTTCTCAATTGCCGTCCCACATGTGTGTGCGAACTCAATATGACGCGTGATACGTCTCCAACGTATCTATAATTTTTGATTGCTCCATGCTACTTTATCTACTGTTTTAGGCAATATTGGGCTTTATTATCCACTTTTATATTATTTTTGTGACTAACCTATTAACCGGAGGCCCAGCCCAGATGTGTTGTTTTATGCCTATTTCAGTGTTTCAAGGAAAAGGAATATCATACGGAGTCAAAACGGAACGAAATCAACTGGAGAAGTTAATTTTGGAAGGAAACCAACCAAATGGGCTTGGAGTGCATGTCAGGGGAGTCCTGGGCTGCCCACGAGGGTGGGGGCGCCCCCCTGGGCGCGCCCCCTACCTCGTGAGCCCCCCGGAGGTCCACCGACGTACTCCCTGCACCCATATATACCTACGTACCCTAAAACTTCCAGAACAGAAGATAGATCGGGAGTTCCGCCGCCGCAAGCCTCTGTAGCCACCAAAAACCAATTGGGACCCTGTTCCGACACCCTGCCGAAGGGAGATCCCATCACCGGTGGCCATCTTCATCATCCCGGCGCTATCCATGACGAGGAGGGAGTAGTTCACCCTCGGGGCTGAGGGTATGTACCAGTAGCTATGTGTTTGATCTCTTTCTCTTGTGTTCTCTTTCGTGTTCTATGGTACGATCTTGATGTATCCCGAGCTTTGCTATTGTAGTTGGATCTTATGATGTTTCTCCCCCTCTACTCTCTTGTGATGATTGAGTTTCCCCTTTGAAGTTATCTTATCGGATTGAGTCTATTATGAGAACACTTGATGTATGTCTTGCCGTGATTATCTGTGGTGACAATGGGATATCATGTGCCACTTGATGTATGTTTTGGTGATCAACTTGCAGGTTTCGTGACATTGGGAACCTATGCATAGGGGTTGGCACACGTTCTTGACTCTCCGGTAGAAACTTTGGGGCACTCTTTGAAGTACTTTTATGTTGGTTGGATGAATCTGAGATTGTGTGACGCATATCGTATAATCATGCCCACGGATACTTGAGGTGACAATGGAGTATCTAGGTGACATTAGGGTTTTGGTTGATTTGTGTCTTAAGGTGTTATTCTAGTACGAACTCTTTTATAGATTGATCCGAAAGAATAACTTTGAGGTGGTTTCGTACCCTACCATAATCTCCACGTTTGTTCACCGCTATTAGTGGCTTCGGAGTTACTCTTTGTTGCATGTTGAGGGCTTGTTATATGATCTATCTATGTTATTATTGTTGAGAGAACTTGCACTAGTGAAAGTATGAACCCTAGGCCTTGTTTCCTATCATTGCAATACCGTTTACGCTCACTTTTATCACTTGTTACCTTGCTGTTTTTATTATTTCAGATTACAAAAACCTATATCTACCACCCATATTGCACTTGTATCACCATCTCTTCGCTAAACTAGTGCACCTATACAATTTGCCATTGTATTGGGTGTGTTGGGGACACAAGAGACTCTCTGTTATTTGGTTGTAGGGTTGCTTGAGAGAGACCATCTTCATCCTACACCTCCTACGGAATGATAAACCTTAGGTCATCCACTTGAGGGAAATTTGCTACTGTCCTACAAACCTGTGCACTTGCAGGCCCAAAAACGTCTACAAGAAGAAGGTTGTGTAGTAGACATTAAGCTCTTTTCTGGCGCCATTGCCGGGGAGGTTAGCGCTTGAAGGTATATCTTTAGATCTTGCAATCGAATATTTTTGTTTCTTGTTTTAGCACTAGTCTAGTTTATAAAAGAAAATTACAAAAAAATGGAATTAAGTTTGTCTCAAACACTTCACCTTTTTAATATCTTTCATGAGTTTGATGGAAAGGAAAATTGTGCTCAAGTACTAGAAGAAGAATTACATAGAATGATTGGAATAAAATATGTGAATGATGAGCATGATTGCAATGTTGTTAGTATGAATTCCTTGAATATCCATGATGCTAATCATATGCAAAGCCACAAACTTGGGGAAGCTATGTTTGATGAAGATGATATTTTTTGTCCCCAAAGCTTTGATGAGCAAATTTACTATGATGAAAGCATGTCTCCAATCTATGATGATTATTGTGCTGACACGTATGCTATAAAGAATAATGATAACCATGAAACTTGTCATCTTGATCTTAATTTTCAATCACATGAGAGTTGTTTTGTTGAGTTTGCTCCCACTACTATTGATGAGAAGAATTTTGCTTATGTGGAGAGTAGTAAATTTTCTATGCGTGTAGATCATGAAAAGAATGCTTTAGGTGCTGGTTATATTGTTGAATTCATTCATGATGCTACTGAAAATTATTATGAGGGAGGAACATATGCTTGTAGGAATTGCAATAATATCAAGTTTCCTCTCTATGTGCTTAAATTCTTGAAGCTCTGCTTGTGTTACCTTCCTATGCTTGTTGATTATTGTTCCCATAAGTTGTTTGCTCACAAAATCCCTATGCATAGGAAGTGGGTTAAACTTAAAAGTGCTAGTCATATGCTTCATGATGCTCCCGTTATGTTTCAATTCTTATCTTTTATGTGAGCATCATTGTCATCATCATGCCTAGCTAGAAAGGCATTAATGAAAAGCGCTTGTCTGGAGACAACCCAATATTTATCCTTACTGTTTTTGTGTGTCCACATGATTATGCTACTGTAGCAATCATGTTTTATAGCTTTTGTTTCAATAAAGTACCAAGTAAGACCTTTAGGATGGCTTACGGTGATAGTTGTGTTGATCCTGCTGAAATCCAGAAACTTTTGCACCCAGTGAATTAGTTTTGTTAATTCCCAGAAACGTTCTTCTGATCTGATTCTCTTTGATCTGGATTTGTACACGAATTGCTTAGGACTTCCTAATTTGGTAGGATTTTTGGAGTTCCATAAGTATACGTTTGATACAGATTACTACAGACTGTTCTGTTTTTGACAGATTCTGTTTTCTATGTGTTGTTTTCTTATTTTGATGAATCTATGAGTAGTATCGGAGGGTATGAACCATAGATAAGTTGAAGTACAGTAGATATTACAACAATATGAATTTAGAATGAGCTCATTATAGTACCTAAGTGGTGTTTTTATTTTCTTATACTAACGGAGCTTACGAGTTTTCTGTTGAGTTTTGTGTTGTGGAGTTTTCAAGTTTTGGGTAAAGATTCGCTGGACTATGGAATAAGGAGTGGCTTCGGAGTGACTCTTTGTTGCATGTTGAGGGATTGTTATATGATCTATCTATGTTATTATTGTTAAGAGAACTTGCACTAGTGAAAGTATGAACCCTAGGCCTTGTTTCCTATCATTGCAATACCGTTTACGCTCACTTTTATCACTTCTTACCTTGCTGTTTTTATTATTTCAGATTACAAAAACCTATATCTACCATCCATATTGCACTTGTATCACCATCTCTTCGCCGAACTAGTGCACCTATACAATTTGCCATTGTATTGGGTGTGTTGGGGACACAAGAGACTCTCTGTTATTTGGTTGCAGGGTTTCTTGAGAGAGACCATCTTCATCCTGCGCCTCCTATGGATTGATAAACCTTAGGTCATCCACTTGAGGGAAATTTGCTACTGTCCTACAAACCTGTGCACTTGCAGGCCCAACAACGTCTACAAGAAGAAGGTTGTGTAGTAGACATCAACGCGTGTTCCATTCAGAGAGCAGCGTGCCAGACCGACCGACCGTCTGGGGTGCGACACGAACACGAGGGGCGTGTTGTATACTCCGTACATGTGTACCACCGTTTTCTAGACGCTTTGCTCCATGGCGCGAGCGCAATCCATGGATACAAAATTAGTATATTGTATACTATTTAAAAGTCGAGGGCGGGGCTTTTCCTGCCCGGTAGGCGGCGGGATAGTTCCTCGGTTCGACAGAGACGCGAGAAGACGAGGGAGTAGGCTGCTTCAAACGTAGGGTTGTGTGATTTGATAGCGAGTTACTGCTGGACAGGTGGGGCCCCGTGATTTGACTTGCGATTATCATTTTAACTGCGGCGCTATGACCGGCGTGAGTCTCCCGATTCCTGACCACCTCCATGCAGGTGCCTCTCCCAATGCTCCAGCATGTAGTAGTAGAGGCTGGATCTTGCATGAGAGCCCACTTCTCCACTTTTTCCTTGCCTCTCTTTCCTCCACATATGCAAAAATTTCACGTAAAGCGCACTATTGTACTTGCTTGCTCCTACAGGTGCTTAAGCTTGCCACATAGGCATAAAGTCTGATGTGGCAAGTTAATCAAGAAGAGAGAGACTAGTTTGATGACCCAAGGAAGAAACGGTGCTAAGCACGTGTACCTAGGTGAAAAGACAATTTTGAGTCTATAGCTAATTAAAGAAGCAAACTTAGCAACACCATTTCATTGGAAGAGGTCACTCCTTGGCAAATGCAATAAATACTAGTACTCCCTGTGTCCCATTATATAAGAACGTTTTTTGACACTACACTAGCTAGTGTCAAAAACGTTCTTATATTATGGGACAGAGGGAATACGAAGAAAGAGATAGAGAGGAGTAAAAAAACACTTATAGCCAACCTTATAGACAACCTTATTATAGTATGAGTGACTAAGAGGGTGCTTGGATACGTTTTAGTCCCATGACTAAAAGTAGTGGGACAAAGACTTGCTAGCCTCACCCATGCTTGGATCCAAATACTAACGAGACTAGAATCAAGTTAATGAGCATTTATTATCCTTCAAACCCTCCAATCCAGAACTCGCCTGTGTTAAAGGAGAGGAGTTAAATGAGGAGATAGAGGACTACTCCACATTTTAGTAGGGGTACCCCTGACTAAACAATTTTAGTCTCAAGACTAGTTTTAGCCCCTCTTTTGTCAGGGGGGCTTGGAACTTTAGCCTCTTGAAGAGACTATTTTTAGTCAGACTAAAATAAGTCCCTTGGATCCAAGCACCCTCTAAGTGATGACTATGTATGACATGCCAACATCAGATAGCCTAACGCACCGTGTTAAATCTCCAAGGGCGCGACCACGCGAGCAACGCGACGGTCGTGGTAGGCGTGACCATGATACGGGCTGCTGGCAGCCCTTGGATCTGAGATCAAACGGTCGCATGCTAAGTTGCTGAAAATTTGTAGAATAACCCTCCAGGATAGGATATTCACCCATAGGTCTAGAATCACGCCATGCAACCGTTCGATCTCAGATCCAAGGGCTCTCAGAAGCTCGTATCATGGGAGAATGGAAAGCCACTACCCTGCTGTTCGCACATTGGCAGTTCGCTCCTACTCGTCCACGCACGTCCTTTAATACGACGGCGGTTCGCTGCTAGTCGTGACGTCCATTCACATTACGGCAGTTCCACTAATCCTAACCCTCCTCCCAAATCCATGGCATCCCAAATCTCCCCGATCGGTGGTGAGTACAAGGTTAGAACCATCACTGGCGATGAGTTTGACATCATCTACACCCGTACTTCCGCGACGGTGAAAGGATGCCTTTCTTGCTTCAGACGCATGTTCGAAAACTCACATGATGAGTGGGTCGCTGGGCTAGATGTTTAGTACACCATAGTCGTGGGACGAGAGAAGGATCTAAAGGACGAAGAGAGGAAGAAGCCCGTCGTGATCCAGGTTTGCGTACATAACGTTTGCTTGGTCTACCACATATGCCATGCCGACGTTGAGTGCCAGGATTTTAAGAACTTCCTCGAGGACAAAACAATCAAATTTGTTACTGTAGACTTTAAGAACGACAAAGAAGTCCTGCGTCGGATAGGCCTCGTTGTAGGCAACCCCTTCGACCTCCAGAAGAATCGGCTGGTGCCCTCTCGTCAGCCCTCAATGCTGACCCTGGCAGGAGCTATGGTTCATCCTTCGTAACGTAAACTGGAGAAGCCTCATTACACGTTTCATCGTCATGCATGGCAGCGGAATGTACTAGATATAGACCACATCCACTACGCTGCAATGGATGGCTACCTTTATTTCAATATCTACAAGGGTTGGATGAAGAGCAACAGCCAAGTTGGCAGTTCAAGCAAAGAAGTATCGGCCAAGAGGAAGAGGTACAAGGACGAAGTCGAGGACTTGGACGAGGACACCGAGTAAGGTGGCAGTGTCGTTGCTCATGGCGGTTCTAAACTTCTAATGCAGTGTCTACCGGATTAGTTGCATAGTTTAATTTCAGGTGTGCTTAGTTTTATTTGAGGGGTGTGTTGTGTTGAGCCCCCAGCAGAACTATGTTATGTTTCTTCTCGTTACTTTAACTCTTCAGTATGTACATACTAGTACTAGTATTTCTTTAATAGAATTTAGGACCCCAATTAAGCACGTACTAGCTTTTTTAATAGTACTATATGCATATTTGGCGACGAGCGCTCTCTACATGTACCACCTTTTTTTTAAATTTCAATTTTTGCTCCATGGCGCAATCCATCGATAGTACTACTGTACAAAAGTATACATTTTTTAAAAGGCTAGAGTACTGTTCATCACATATATATAGCCAGTTAGGATGCGTTTGGTTGAAGGTGTCATATAAATGGGTTTGGACCGTCCAGTTTTTTTGGATGGAACCATTCAATTCAAGTGTTTGGATGTATATAAGAGATGAGCAAATTATTTGAGATGGAACCACCAGTCGTGCTCACATGATCATGCATGCATTGGGTGGCCATATGATTCGGCCGATTTCTTGGGATGGAATGGTTCAGCATCTTCAGAGCATATTCTCTTTTTTTGAGTGAAACCATTCAAGTGCTTTATAACCAAACATGTCTATTTTTTGAACAATCCCAACCCATTCCTGGCCACCCTTGCAACCAAACGCACCCTTAAATTCTCAACCTAGAACGACGTGCATGTCATGTAGTAAACCGATCCGGAGAAAGTATAGTAAAAATGAGGTGATTTTACGGAGCGATCGGCGGGGGAGCATGGCCTGTCATGCTGTCCCACGTGTCATGATGTACCAAGGCGATGCGTGTGTCCCTCTTGAGGCAGAAGCAATACTAGTACGTGGTTTGAGATGATGTCGAACCGAAGTGTGAAATAATGGTTGCTTCGTCCGTCCGGGAAGGTGCGGCATTGTGATTTGATGTCTCATTGCTCATTACTACTACTGGGCCGGTACGAGTGGGGTGCGTCCCCCTGCTGTTCTGCACTGTTATTTGGTGCTTGACACGTCGACCCGGTTGCTATATGTCCCACATGTCGGCGACAGGAAGTACATAATTCATGAAAGGGAGCGTTGACGGAGGAGTATACTGCAGAATTCATGAAAGGGAGCGACTTAGTTTTGGAAAAATCTGTTTTTACGGAGTACGTACCCACTAGGGTTTATAGGGCTCATCTAAAAAACATTCATTTTTCCGTTTGATAAGTCTCAATTCTACTATACTAGTAGTAGTACCATTACATGTTGGATTTCGAGGTGCGTTAAATCATCGACGCAAGCAAGCAGTGTCAAGAGGAAACTAACCAATGCATGTACAAGTTCATGGAAATTTAGTGGTCATTCATGCATTCATTCTAATTAATGCCTCGGTAAACATAACTTCTTGAGAAAAACGAGCGTACTGTGCAAACTACGAAATTAATTCGACCACTCACCGCCTACCTTGGTTGGAGAGATTTTGAAACTGAGCCATAAACTGGAAAGGCTCGATTACTATTTGTGGCCTTGTATAGATGCAAAATGTATTTTTTTATAGTGGCCTTGTATAAGTAAATGGAGGGAGTACTAACAAAAGTACGTACGTAGTAGGGACGAGGAGTAAACGGAGGGAGTAGTAAAATTTTCTCCTAAGTGATGACTGACCTTATAGCTAACCTTGTTGTAGTATGAGTGACTAAGTGATGACTATGTATGACATGCCAACATCAGATAGCCTAACACACCATGTTAAATCTCCAAGGGCGCGTGCGACGCGACGGTCGTGGTAGGTGCGACCATGATACGGGGTGCTGGCAGCCCTTGGATCTGAGATCAAACGGTCGCATGCTAAGTTGCTGAAAATTTGCAGAATAACCCTCCCACGGCAACCGGCAAATTTCCTCCCACGGGCCGCAGTAGGCTTCTCGGTTTGCATGCGGGTTTAATGGAGGCGAGGAGGCATGTTCAGCCGGGCGTGCAGTGGACGGCGCAGTACTATCCAATTTGACAACTACAACTAGTATATTATAAAAAACAAAGAAGAGTAGTAGAGATAGAGATAAGAATAGAGACTAGGGAGGAGCACCGCCTACTGCTTCGTGGGCTACTCCTGCGCTCCATTCGGCGGCTGCAACGTCCCCTACAACCACTCCCTCCTGCGCTCCATTCGGCGGGCGCTGTTGACATTTGGGGAGTGCACTCTCGCGACTGCTAGCAGCCACGACTTCACCAACGACGACTTCCCCGACCTCGGCAACCTCTTCCTCAACGACATGGGCGACAACCTCAACGCCAATGGTGCTACTCCCGTTGCGCCATATGTGTTTCTGTCCTTCCTGTTCGAAATCATGGTAGAATTCATGTTTCTAGTTTGTGTCCTAGACTCGATCTGTTCATCTACTATGCTAGTCCGCATGATTAGTTTAATCTCTGTTATAGCCGTCATGATTTATTTTGTAGTAAACATCGTAGTAACTTGCCCATATATTCAACTAGCGGAACGTCTCCTACAGCCACTCCCATTTCATGGACGGCCTGGTCGATGCCTCCAAGGAGCCCTTCGTCTACTGCTATGAGTGCCCGGTGCCGTTTTGGGGCTCGCCGGCAGACATCGCGCATCACCTGATGTAGGCGTGCGGCGATCACTACTGTCCCTTGGCGAAGAACATCAAGTACAAGACGTGCTACCCGTTCACCGTGCCGGAGTCGCTGGAGGATCAGCGCCGCCTGCTAGTCTCGGAGGAGGACGGCAGCGTCTTCCTCTTGATCGTGGCCACCGGCGAGGCCCGCGTAGGCCGCCGCCACATCTTTGTAGTGTGCGTCAGGAGCGACGCCGCTAACGCTGACACTGACACGACGCCGATGTACGGGTGCGTGCTCACTATTACTACCCCCCGGAGGTCCGTGGGCGGCAACGCTAGCTACGTCAAGCTGACTTGGACTCTGCCGAGCTGGGACCTTCCTGCCGATGTGGAAATGGAAGACGCATGGTATTATTTGACCCCCAACAATGTGCATGGGGACTCCAAGGAGGTTCACCTGGACATGTGCATTACTAAGTTAAATGTTGATCATTAGTCTTCCCTCAATGTAATCCGTTGTCTAAGCATGTGGAGACCTCCATGCATGATCTTGCTCTACTGGAGTATCGCGCATGAATAAAAGTGTATCCATTTATGGTTTAGTCTAGAATCTTCCATGTATGAATTTTTACTACAGTACCGGTGAAAGACTTATGATGAACCATTTCCTGCAAAGCACAATAAGAGTTATTTCTTCACAAGTTTTGGATGCAGGTTGAACAGTTGAACGCTTTTGTTTGCAAAAGATACTTTTTTATCTATTTCACCCGGATGTTTCTGAGCTCGAGAGATGAAATAATATCCGAAGAAACCTATAGATACCTGTTACACATGAGATGACCCCCACATCCTTTGTCAAAATAAACAACACCCCGATTAATGCATTTCACTCTTCCGTGCAACGGACGGGCACCTTACTTTCTCCTACAGGTGCTTAAGCCTGCCACATAGGCATAAAGTCTGATGTGGCAAGTTAATCAAGAAGAGAGAGACTAGTTTGGTGACCCAAGGAAGAAATGGTGCTAAGCGCGTGTACCTAGGTGAAAAGACAATTTTGAGTCTATGGCTAATTAAATGAAGCAAACTTAGCAACACCATTTCATTGGAACTGGTCACTCCTTGGCAAATGCAATAAATACTAGTACTCCCTGTGTCCCATAATATAAGAACGTTTTTGGCACTACACTTGTGTCAAAAACGTTCTTATATTATGGGACGGAGGGAGTATGAAGAAAGAGATAGAGATGAGTAAAAAAATACACTTATAGCCAACCTTATAGCCAACCTTGTTGTAGTATGAGTGACTAAGTGATGACTATGTATGACATGCCAACATCAGATAGCCTAACGCACCGTGTTAAATCTCCAAGGGCGCGACCTCGCGAGCGACACGACGGTCGTGGTAGGCGCGACCATGATACGGGCTCCTGGCAGCCCTTGGATCTGAGATCAAACGGTCGCATGCTAAGTTGCTAAAAATTTGCAGAATAACCCTCCAGGATAGGATATTCACCCATAGTGTAAGTGCATCTAGTGCCCCTTAGTGATTTTGGTGTATTGAAGACTTATAGGTTAAGTAACTGATGCGTTTGTGAGTGTACACAGGTCTATAAGTCTATGAGGAGTTTGATATTTACAGAGAAAGTCGACCCCTAAAAATGAAGTTCTTCAACTGAAGACTTTGATACTCTGAAGACTTTCTGAAGACTTTGAAAGTGAAGAAATAGGTGTGACTTTGAAGACTTGATATTCATTCGAGGAATATGAAGCGTGAAGACTTTTGTTTTCGTAGTTTCATTTTCTCTTTCTTGAGTCATAGGAAACACCGTACTGTTAAAGGGGGTCGAGGAAATACTAAGGAAAAATTTCCATGTGATGCTCAACTCAAAATCCTACACCTACCAATCCCTTCGAGTGAAGCCATTGGAAATCTCATACAGTTCAGTCAAATTCTTCAGTAACAGAGACGCAGTTCTTCTGGTCACTGAGGACTTTGCTCTGACTGAGGAGTTAGGAATTCGCCAGTGCGAATTGCCTACACAGTGAGGAACATGATAGCCCTGAGGAATTTGAGAGTCAAATTTCCGACCGTTGCCGTGCTGCGCGCCGGCTGTCCCAAAATATCTTATCCACCTAACGGTCATATCATTGAAGGGCATTTATGTCTTATCATGTCGGGCTGCTCCCTAGGCTATTAATAGCCGCCCCCTACAACCACTAGCTGGTTGGCTGCTCCGAGAGAACTTGACACTTGTCATTTGAAAGCAACCCATCCTCCGAGGACTTTGAGCGAAAATCATCAAGTGAGGAAAATCCCAAAACCAAACCCCCACAAACCCAAAGTGATTGAGCATCACTGAAGAAATTGATCCTGCGTGGATCCGACGCTTGTTACCTTTGAAGACTATGCTTCTTCCAGACGGTTAGGCGTCAAGGTCTAGAGCATCCAAGAGGAATTGTGGATCGCCGAGTGACCAAGTCTGTGAAGGTTTGGAAGTCACCTGAAGACTTACCACGAGTGATTGGACGAGGCCTGTGTGGTCTTAGTTCAAGGAGAATACGGTGAGGACTGGGTGTCCTGAGTTGCGGCTTAGAGACTGGGTGTCCGGGACTGTGTGTCCTCGAGTTTAAATACTCAGCCGCTCCAACCAGACGTACAACTGAGACAACAGTTTGAACTGGTTTACCAAATCATTGTCTTCACCAACTGACTGGTTCTATTTCCTCAACTCTTTCATTTCCTCATTACTGTGTTGAATGTTGTTCATATCTGTGCTTGAAGACTTTGACTGAAGACTTTCACAAATTCCTCAGTTCAATTTCTTCAGTCTGTTTGTCTTTATCTTGCTATCCTGTGTTTATGCTTTCCGTACTTTGTGTTAGTCTTCATTTCATCATGCTGACTATGTTTGTATCCTATTATGTTTACTTCTGAGTACATATTCCGCTGCAAGTAGTTCTTCACTAAGGAATTTCCTCACCAGCAAATTCCTCAGTGAAGAATTCTTAAAAATCGCCTATTCACCCCCCTCTAGTCGATATAACGTACTTTCACATAGGTCTAGAATCATGCCATGCAACCATTCGATCTCCGATCCAAGGGCTCTCGGAAGCCTGTATCATGGGAGAATGGAAAGCCACTACCCTGCTGTTCGCACGCTGGCAGTTCGCTCCTACTCGTCCCTGCACATCCTTTAATACTACGGTGGTTCGCTCCTAGTCGTCCCGTCCATTCACATTACGGCAGTTCCACTAATCCTAACCCTCCTCCCAAATCCATGGCGTCCCAAATCTCCCCGACCGGCGGTGAGTACAAGGTTAGAACCATCACCGGTGATGAGTTCGACATCATCTACACCTGTTCTTCTGCGACGGTCAAAGGATGCCTTTCTCGCTTCAGACGCATGTTCGAAGACTCAGATGATGAGTGGGTCGCTGGGCTAGATGTTGATTACACCACAGTCGTGGGATGAGAGAAGGATCTAAAGGACGAAGAGAGGAAGAAGCCCGCCGTGATCCAGGTTTGCGTGCATGACTTATGCTTGGTCTACCACATATGTCATGCCGATGTTGAGTGCCAGGATTTTAAGGACTTCCTCAAGAGAAACCTAGTCAAATTCGTTACTGTAGACATTGGTAACGACAAAGAAGTCCTGTGTCGGATAGGCCTCGTTGTAGGCAACACCTTCGACCTCCAAAAGAATCGGCTGGTGTCCTCTCGTCAGCCTTCAATGGTAACCCTGGCAGGAGCCATGGTTCATCCTTCGTACGGTAAACTGGAGAAACCTCCATACACGTTTCATCGTCATGCATGGCAGCGGAATGTACTAGATATAGACCACATCCAGTACGCTGAAATGGATGGCTACCTTTGTTTCAATATCTACAAGGGTTGGATGAAGAGCAACAGCCAAGTTGGTAGTTCAAGCAAAGAAGTATCGGCCAAGAGGAAGAGGGACAAGGACGAAGTCGAGGACGTGGACGAGGAGTCCGAGTAAGGTGGCAGTGTCGTTGCTCATGGTGGTTCTAATGCAGTGTTCACCGAAATAGTTGCAAAGTTTAATTTCAGGTGTGCTTAATTTAATTTGAGGGGTGTGTTGTGCTGAGCCCCCAGCAGAACTATGTTATGTTTCTTCTTGTTACTTTAACTCTTCAATAAGTACATACTAGTATTTCTTACATTTCATCTTTTAGTTGGTATAGTACTACCACTCGTTTCTTTACATTATATACGTACAATATATATGGCCAACATCATATAGCCAGCAGTTTAGTTGTCAAAGAATTTTAGGGTGCTTAGTTTTGTTAAAGAATTCCAGGGTGCTTAGTTTTATTTGAGGGGTGGGTTGTGCTGGACACCATTATTGTGACTAGCCTTTTTATAGTACTATATGCATAATTTGGCGACGAGCGCTCTCTATATGTACCACCTTTTTTTTAATTTCAAGTTTTGCTCCATGGCGCAATCCATCGATACTACTGCTGTACAAAAGTATACATGTTTTAAAAGGCTAGAGGGCGGGTCAGTCTAGCTTGGTCGGTTTCACGAGAGGCGAGGGCCTTTGTGATTTGACGGCTCATTACTGCTGGAAGGCGGGGCCTTGTGATTTGATTGCTCGTATAAATGCGTCGACGACCTGATCGAGGAGGAGCAAAGAACCGTGCAGTATACTCAAGTTTTCCACTGGAGTAGTACTGCGACGGAGGAGCACGAAACACGGCAGCCCAATGCCATATGGCGATAAAAACTGATCTAATTTGCTAGTCATCTCATTGTTAGCATTGTTCTATTCATTCCCTCAAAAAACAAAAACCATTGTTCTATTCATGCCTCGCAGAGAACGTGACACGTGCAATGAAACACCCGAAGCAAAAGATGAAACACAGCAGCAAAAGAAGAAGGAAGATTATCATCCCAAATGATCTAATTCGCCGCGGAGTCGTAACTGCTTCTTCATCGCCTCCACGACCTCCATCTCCTTGTGCGTCTCCTCCGCCATCTTCTTCATTCCGTCCATGACGCGGGATTTCTCGACGCGAGCCTTCATCATCTGTTCCACGGCCGCATTACGTACCTTGACAGCAGTCGGGTGCTCGATGCGGAGCTTCGCCAACTCCTCCTTCTGTTCCATGACGAGGGCCTGCAGCATCTTCATCGAGGAACTACTATTCTCATGCAGCTTCTTCCAGCCGGCGTTCTTCTCCTTCAACAGGTCGATCCCGTGGCAGAGCTTCGCCTTGTCCTCCTAAAGTCGCAGGATTTCGCCGGTCGCCTTCTTCTCCGAGGCAATGCTCTTCTTCAGCAGCATCACCAAGCCGGCGGTCAACTCCCCCTGCTGATTGAGCTCAGCGGGCATGTCGTCGAGGCTCTCCTTCAGCAACTCCTTCAAGCCTTGGATGAACTCCTTCTGCTTATTGAGGTGCTTATTGAGCTGATCGGGCATGCCGTCAAGGGATAACGACTCCAGCTCCGCCGGCTCGGCATGTTCGCCTCCGCGGCTAGCGCGCTCCTGGGAGCCATCGCCTGCCCGTGAGAGATCTTTCGAGGTCTCTGCGTGGCGGTGAGCCCTCTCTTTTTTTTCCGCAGCATTGGTTGTCGCTCCCTTGTTACGAGTAGTTCTCGACCTAGAGCTCTGGTCACCGGCCATGGCAACGACGGATGAAGAAGAAGCACTTATGAGGAGGAAAGGTAGAGTAATTTTCGGTTAGGTAGTTCCCCTTTTTATAACCTAAGTACTAGCACTAGTAATACTAGTACCTGCATAGTGGGAACACGTTCAGGTTTGGTACGTACTAGTAGGTGTGAGCAGGCTTTCGAATGTGATGGGAACAAGGTAAAGATTAATTGATGGTTTTGGTTTCGAGGCCCGAAACGGCTCCCGATGAGTTTAGCGAAACATATATTTCAAGTACTACACTGCTCAAATGCGTAAATATCATTTTACTGTCAAAAATTGGCATAAAATACGAAGGAGACCAATGGAAGTACTACTAGCTGAAGGAAATATGCCCTAGAGGCAATAATAAAGTTGTTATTTATTTCCTCATATCATGATAAATGTTTATTATTCATGCTAGAATTGTATTAACCAGAAACATAATGCATGTGTGAATATATAGACAAACAGAGTGTCACTAGTATGCCTCTACTTGACTAGCTTGTAAATCAAAGATGGTTATGTTTCCTAACCATGAACAAGGAGTTGTTATTTGATTAACAAGGTCACATCATTAGTTGAATGATCTGATTGACATGACCCATTCCGTTAGCTTAGCACACGATCGTTTAGTATGTTGCTATTGCTTCCTTCATGACTTATACATGTTCCTATGACTATGAGATTATGCAACTCCCGTTTACCGGAGGAACACTTTGTGTGCTACCAAACGTCACAACGTAACTGGGTGATTATAAAGGTGCTCTACAGGTGTCTCCGAAGGTACTTGTTGAGTTGGCGTATTTCGAGATTAGGATTTGTCACTCCGAATGTCGAAGAGGTATCTCTAGGCCCTCTTGGTAATACACATCACTTAAGCCTTGCCAGCATTTCAACTAATGAGTTAGTTGTGAGATGATGTATTACGGAACGAGTAAAGAGACTTGCCGGTAACGAGATTGAACTAGGTATTGGATACCGACGATCGAATCTCGGGCAAGTAACATACCGATGACAAAGGGAACAACGTATGTTGTTGTGCGGTTTGACCGATAAAGATCTTCATAGAATATGTAGGAACCAATATGGGCATCCAGGTCCCGCTATTGGTTATTGACCGGAGACATGTCTCGGTCATGTCTACATTGTTCTCGAACCGTAGGGTCCGCACGCTTAAGGTTTCGATGACAGTTATATTATGAGTTTATGTATTTTGATGTACCGAAGGTTGTTCGGAGTCCCGGATATGATCACGGACATAACGATGAGTCTCGAAATGGTCGAGACATAAAGATTGATATATTGGACGGATATATTTGGACACCGGAAAGGTTCCGGAGAAGTTTGGAGCTCCGGGAGGTTACCGGAACCCCCCGGGAGGTATATGGGCCTTATTGGGCCCATGTAGGAGGAAGAGAGAAGGAGCAAGGGAGGGGGGCGCCCCCCCCCCCAAGCCCAATCCGAATTGGGGAGGGGGGCCGGCCCCCCCTTTCCTTTCTCCTTCCCCCTCTCTTCCTTCCTACTACTAGTACTACTTCCTAATACTAGTACTCCTTCCTTCCCCCTCCAAATAAGATAATGAAAAGAGAGGGAAACCTACTTGGAGTAGGTTTCCCCCTCCCTATGGCGCGCCCCCCTTGAGGCCGGCCACCTCCTCCCTCCCTCCTTTATATACGGGGGTAGGGGGGCACCCTAGGACACACAAGTTGATCATTGATCGTTCCTTAGCCGTGTGCGGTGCCCTCCTCCACGATATTACACCTCGATCATATTGTAGCGGTGCTTAGGCGAAGCCCTGCGACAGGAGAACATCAAGATCGTCACCACGCCGTCGTGTTGACGGAACTCCCCCTCGGAGCCTCTACTGGATTGGAGATCGAGGGTGCATCATCGAGCTGTACGCGTGTCAAGAACTCGGAGGTGCCGGAGTAACGGTGCTTGGATCGGTTGGACCGGGAGGACGTACGACTACTTCCTCTACGTTGCGTCAACGCTTCCGCTTCGGTCTACGAGGGTACGTAGACAACACTCTCCCCTCTTGTTGCTATGCATCACCATGATCTTGCGTGTGCGTAGGAAATTTTTTGAAATTACTACGTTCCCCAACAGTGGCATCCGAGCCTAGGTTTTTATGGTTTGATGTTATATGCACGAGTAGAACACAAGTGAGTTGTGGGCGATATAAGTCATACTGCTTACCAGCATGTCATACTTTGGTTCGGCGGTATTGTTGGATGAAGCGGCCCGGACCGACATTACGCGTACGCTTACGCGAGACTGGTTTTACCGCCATGCTTTGCACACAGGTGACTAGCGGGTGTCAGTTTCTCCAACTTTAGTTGAACCGAGTGTGGCTACGCCCGGTCCTTGCGAAGGTTAAAACAGCATCAACTTGACAAACTATCGTTGTGGTTTTGATGCGTAGGTGAGATTGGTTCTTGCTTAAGCCCGTAGCAGCCACGTAAAACTTGCAACAACAAAGTAGAGGACGTCTAACTTGTTTTTGCAGGGCATGTTGTGATGTGATATGGCCAAGACATGATGCTATATTTTATTGTATGAGATGATCATGTTTTGTAACCGAAGTTATCGGCAACTGGCAGGAGCCATATGGTTGTCGCTTTATTGTATGAAATGCAAACGCCCTGTAATTACTTTACTTTATCACTAAGCGGTAGCGATAGTCGTAGAAGAAATAGATGGCGTAAACGACAACGATGCTACGATGGAGATCAAGGTGTCGCGCCGGTGACGATGGTGATCATGATGGTGCTTCGGAGATGGAGATCACAAGCACAAGAAGATGATGGCCATATCATATCACTTATATTGATTGCATGTGATGTTTATCCTTTATGCATCTTATCTTGCTTTGATTGATGGTAGCATTTTAAGATGATCTCTCACTAAAAAAAATTATCAAGTAGTGTTCTCCCTGAGTATGCACCGTTGCCAAAGTTCGTCGTGCCCAGACACCACGTGATGATCAGGTGTGATAAGCTCTACGTCCATCTACAACGGGTGCAAGCCAGTTTTGCACACGCAGAATACTCAGGTTAAACTTGACGAGCCTAGCATATGCAGATATGGCCTCGGAACACGGAGACCGAAAGGTCGAGCATGAATCATATAGTAGATATGATCAACATAAGATGTTCACCATTGAAAACTACTCCATCTCACGTGATGATCGGTTATGGTTTAGTTGATTTGGATCACGTGATCACTTAGATGACTAGAGAGATGTCTGTCTAAGTGGGAGTTCTTAAGTAATATGATTAATTGAACTAAAATTTATCATGAACTTAGTACCTGATAGTATCTTGCTTGTCTATGTTGTTTGTAGATAGATGGCCCGTGCTGTTGTTCCATTGAATTTTAATGCGTTCCTTGAGAAAGCTAAGTTGAAAGATGATGGTAGCAACTACGCGGACTGGGTCCGTAACTTGAGGATTATCCTCATAGCTGCACAGAAAAATTACGTCCTGGAAGCACCGCTGGGTGCCAGGCCTGCTGCTGATGCAACTGACGACGTTAAGAACATCTGGCAGAGCAAAGCTGATGACTACTCGATAGTTCAATGTGCCATGCTTTACGGCTTAGAACCGGGACTTCAACGACGTTTTGAACGTCATGGAGCATATGAGATGTTTCAGGAGTTGAAGTTGATATTCCAGAAGAATGCCCGGATTGAGAGATATGAAGTCTCCAATAAGTTCTATAGCTGCAAGATGGAGGAGAATAGTTCTGTCAGTGAGCACATACTCAAGATGTCTGGGTATTGTAATCAGTTGATTCAACTGGGAGTTACTCTTCCGGATGATAGCGTCATTGACAGAATTCTCCAATCACTTCCACCAAGCTACAAGAGCTTCGTGATGAACTATAATATGCAAGGGATGGATAAGACGATTCCCGAGCTCTTCGCAATGCTAAAGGCTGCGGAGGTAGAAATCAAGAAGGAGCATCAAGTGTTGATGGTTAACAAGACCACTAGTTTCAAGAAAAAGGGCAAAGGGAAGAAGAAGGGGAACTTCAAGAAGAACAGCAAACAAGTTGCTGCTCAAGAGAAGAAACCCAAGTCTGGACCTAAGCCTGAAACTGAGTGCTTCTACTACAAGCAGACTGGTCACTGGAAGCGGAACTGCCCCAAGTATTTGGCGGATAAGAAGGATGGCAAAGTGAACAAAGGTATATGTGATATACATGTTATTGATGTGTACCTTACTAGAGCTCGCAGTAGCACCTGGGTATTTGATACTGGTTCTGTTGCTAATATTTGCAACTCGAAACAGGGACTACGGATTAAGCGAACACTGGCAAAGGACGAGGTGACGATGCGCGTGGGAAATGGTTCCAAAGTCGATGTGATCGCGGTCGGCACGCTACCTCTACATCTACCTTCGGGATTAGTATTAGACCTAAATAATTGTTATTTGGTGCCAGCATTGAGCATGAACATTATATCTGGATCTTGTTTGATGCGAGACGGTTATTCATTTAAATCAGAGAATAATGGTTGTTCTATTTATATGAGTAATATCTTTTATGGTCATGCACCCCTGAAGAGTGGTCTATTTTTGATGAATCTCGATAGTAGTGATACACATATTCATAGTGTTGAAGCCAAAAGATGCAAAGTTGATAATGATAGTGCAACTTATTTGTGGCACTGCCGTTTGGGTCATATCGGTATAAAGCGCATGAAGAAACTCCATACTGATGGACTTTTGGAACCACTTGATTATGAATCACTTGGTACTTGCGAACCGTGCCTCATGGGCAAGATGACCAAAACGCCGTTCTCCGGTACTATGGAGAGAGCAACAGATTTGTTGGAAATCATACATACAGATGTATGTGGTCCAATGAATGTTGAGGCTCGTGGCGGATATCGTTATTTTCTCACCTTCACAGATGATTTAAGCAGATATGGGTATATCTACTTAATGAAGCATAAGTCTGAAACATTTGAAAAGTTCAAAGAATTTCAGAGTGAAGTTGAAAATCATCGTAACAAAAAAATAAAGTTTCTACGATCTGATCGTGGAGGAGAATATTTGAGTTACGAGTTTGGTTTACACTTAAAACAATGTGGAATAGTTTCACAACTCACGCCACCCGGAAAACCATAGCGTAATGGTGTGTCCGAACGTCGTAATCGTACTTTACTTGATATGGTGCGGTCTATGATGTCTCTTACAGATTTACCGCTATCGTTTTGGGGTTATGCTCTAGAGACAGCCACATTCTCGTTAAATAGGGCACCGTCGAAATCCGTTGAGACGACACCTTATGAACTATGGTTTGGCAAGAAACCAAAGTTGTCGTTTCTTAAAGTTTGGGGTTGCGATGCTTATGTGAAAAAGCTTCAACCTGATAAGCTCGAACCCAAATCGGAGAAATGTATCTTCATAGGATACCCAAAGGAGACAGTTGGGTACACCTTCTATCACAGATCCGAAGGCAAGACATTCGTTGCTAAGAATGGATCCTTTCTAGAGAAGGAGTTTCTCTCGAAAGAAGTGAGTGGGAGGAAAGTAGAACTTGATGAGGTAACTGTACCTACTCCCTTGTTGGAAAATAATACATCACAGGAACCGGTTTCTGTGACGTCAAAACCAACTAGTGAGGAAGTTGATGATAATGATCATAGAACTTCAGATCAAGTTAATACAGAACCACGTAGGTCGAACAGAGTAAGATCCGCACTAGAGTGGTACGGTAATCCTATTCTGGAAGTCATGCTACTAGATCATGATGAACCTACGAACTATGAAGAAGCGATGGTGAGCCCAGATTCCGCAAAATGGCTTGAAGCCATGAAATCTGAGATGGGATCCATGTATGAGAACAAAGTATGGACTTTGGTTGACTTGCCCGATGGTCGGCAAGCAATTGAGAATAAATGGATCTTCAAGAAGAAGACTGACGCTGACGGTAATGTTACTGTCTACAAAGCTCGACTTGTTGGAAAAGGTTTTCGACAAGTTCAAGGGGTTGACTACGATGAGACCTTCTCACCCGTAGCGATGCTTAAGTCTGTCCGAATCATGTTAGCAATTGCCGCATTTTATGATTATGAAATTTGGCAAATGGATGTAAAAACTGCATTCCTGAATGGATTTCTGGAAGAAGAGTTGTATATGATGCAACCAGAAGGTTTTATCGATCCAAAGGGAGCTAACAAAGTGTGCAAGCTCCAACGTTCCATTTATGGACTGGTGCAAGCCTCTCGGAGTTGGAATAAACGTTTTTATAGTGTGATCAAAGCATTTGGTTTTATACAGACTTTTGGAGAAGCCTGTATTTACAAGAAAGTGAGTGGGAGCTCTGTAGCATTTCTAATATTATATGTGGATGACATATTATTGATTGGAAATGATATAGAATTTCTGGATAGCATAAAGGGATACTTGAATAAAAGTTTTTCAATGAAAGACCTCGGTGAAGCTGCTTACATATTGGGCATTAAGATCTATAGAGATAGATCAAGACGCTTAATTGGACTTTCACAAAGCACATACCTTGACAAAGTTTTGAAGAAGTTCAAAATGGATCAAGCAAAGAAAGGGTTCTTGCCTGTATTGCAAGGTGTGAAGTTGAGTAAGACTCAAAGCCCGACCACTGCAGAAGATAGAGAGAAAATGAAAAGTGTTCCCTATGCTTCAGCCATAGGCACTATCATGTATGCAATGCTGTGTACCAGACCTGATGTGTGCCTTGCTATAAGTCTAGCAGGGAGGTACCAAAGTAATCTAGGAGTGGATCACTGGACAGCGGTCAAGAACATCCTGATATACCTGAAAAGGACTAAGGATATGTTTCTCGTATATGGAGGTGACAAAGAGCTCATCGTAAATGGTTACGTTGATGCAAGCTTTGACACTGATCCGGACGATTCTAAATCGCAAACCGGATACGTGTTTACATTAAACGGTGGAGTTGTCAGTTGGTGCAGTTCAAAGCAAAGCGTCGTGGCAGGATCTACATGTGAAGCGGAATACATAGCTGCTTCGGAAGCAGCCAATAAAGGAGTCTGGATGAAGGAGTTCATATCCGATCTAGGTGTCATACCTAGTGCATCGGGTCCAATGAAAATCTTTTGTGACAATACTGGAGCGATTGCCTTAGCGAAGGAATCCAGATTTCACAAGAGAACCAAGCACATCAAGAGACGCTTCAATTCCATCCGGGATCTAGTCCAGGTGGGAGACATAGAGATTTGCAAGATACATACGGATCTGAATGTTGCAGACCCGTTGACTAAGCCTCTTCCACGAGCAAAACATGATCAACACCAAGACTCCATGGGTGTTAGAATCATTACTGTGTAATCTAGATTATTGACTCTAGTGCAAGTGGGAGACTGAAGGAAATATGCCCTAGAGGCAATAATAAAGTTGTTATTTATTTCCTCATATCATGATAAATATTTATTATTCATGCTAGAATTGTATTAACCGGAAACATAATACATGTGTGAATATATAGACAAACAGAGTGTCACTAGTATGCCTCTACTTGACTAGCTTGTTAATCAAAGATGGTTATGTTTCCTAACCATGAACAAGGAGTTGTTATTTGATTAACAAGGTCACATCATTAGTTGAATGATCTGATTGACATGACCCATTCCGTTAGCTTAGCACACGATCGTTTAGTATGTTGCTATTGCTTCCTTCATGACTTATACATGTTTCTATGACTTTGTGTGCTACCAAATGCCACAACATAACTGGGTGATTATAAAGGTGCTCTACAGGTGTCTCCAAAGGTACTTGTTGAGTTGGCGTATTTCGAGATTAGGATTTGTCACTCCGAATGTCGGAGAGGTATCTCTGGGCCCTCTCGGTAATACACATCACTTAAGCCTTGCAAGCATTTCAACTAATGAGTTAGTTGTGAGATGATGTATTACGGAACGAGTAAAGAGACTTGCCGGTAACGAGATTGAACTAGGTATTGGATACCGACGATCGAATCTCGGGCAAGTAACATACCGATGACAAAGGGAACAACGTATGTTGTTGTGCGGTTTGACCGATAAAGATCTTCGTAGAATATGTAGGAACCAATATGGGCATCCAGGTCCCGCTATTGGTTATTGACCGGAGACATGTCTCGGTCATGTCTACATTGTTCTCGAACCGTAGGGTCCGCACGCTTAAGGTTTCGATGACAGTTATATTATGAGTTTATGTATTTTGATGTACCGAAGGTTGTTCGGAGTCCCGGATATGATCACGGACATAACGAGGAGTCTTGAAATGGTCGAGACATAAAGATTGATATATTGGACAGATATATTTGGACACCGGAAAGGTTCCGGAGAAGTTTGGAGCTCCGGGAGGTTACCGGAACCCCCCGGGGGGTATATGGGCCTTATTGGGCCCATGTAGGAGGAAGAGAGAAGGAGCAAGGGAGGGGGGCGCGCCCCCCAAGCCCAATCCGAATTGGGGAGGGGGGCCGGCCCCCCCTTTCCTTTCTCCTTCCCCCTCTCTTCCTTCCTACTACTAGTACTACTTCCTAATACTAGTACTCCTTCCTTCCCCCTCCAAATAAGATAAGGAAAATAGAGGGAAACCTACTTGGAGTAGGTTTCCCCCTCCCTATGGCGCGCCCCCCTTGAGGCCGGCCACCTCCTCCCTCCCTCCTTTATATACGGGGGTAGGGGGGCACCCTAGGACACACAAGTTGATCATTGATCGTTCCTTAGCCGTGTGCGGTGCCCTCCTCCATGATATTACACCTCGATCATATTGTAGCGGTGCTTAGGAGAAGCCCTACGACAGGAGAACATCAAGATCGTCACCACGCCGTCGTGCTGACGGAACTCCCCCTCGGAGCCTCTACTGGATTGGAGATCGAGGGTGCGTCATCGAGCTGTACGCGTGTCAAGAACTCGGAGGTGCCGGAGTAACGGTGCTTGGATCGGTTGGACCGGGAGGACGCACGACTACTTCCTCTATGTTGCGTCAACGCTTTCGCTTCGGTCTACGAGGGTACGTAGACAATACTCTCCCCTCTCATTGCTATGCATCACCATGATCTTGCGTGTGCGTAGGAATTTTTTTGAAATTACTACGTTCCCCAACACTAGCAACCCACAATTTAACTACTCGCATGCGCGCAGTGGAGTAATGATGTCTTTCTTCCGCCCTCACATCCACTCAATTTGCATGCGCTGTATTAATTGACCATCAATGAAGTGAACAACTTTACACGCGGCAAATTATCACATGGGGTGGATCTTGGTACAAAATTGCGTCCGCCCGTGTACCGCGTGTGCGTGCGAGGAAATGAGTGCGTGCGTGGCGTGCGTGCACATCTTCGCTTCGTGCATGTACCGCTAGTATGGCTTAGGGAGGACGAGTACATTCTTCTGGAACCAGCAGCACGTCACTGTGATCAATCCACGCAAGGAGGTCGTGACAACGCCTCCACATGTGCCACGTGGCTTCATGAACTGTAAGAGAGACACTGTGTAGCATGTCATTGGTATTCTAATTTATGTGTTTTGCACATACTCGAAGTACTAGTAAGGTACACGTGCATTGCACGCATTAGATTTTGCAACCAAATTTTGAATAAATACCACACTATAGCATGTAAGCTCTGAGTCATATATGCGTGATGTATCCCTTCGTTTAATTCTTATAGTTCATCTCATTCAAAATCAATTAGTTTTTATAAAAAAGCTAAGAACATGTGAATAGGAAAAACATGGGATTATAGTGGAATGTCGTCTTGAATCCTATAGGATTGTACGAGTGTTTGATTGTGCATAGAAAAAACACAGAATTCTTTCAAAGAGGTTTGAGTGGATGGGATGTTTTCTATGAAAACTAGTGCAAATGAATCATATGGAAAAATTCCTATGGTTTACAACCCTACGAATCAAACAACCAAGATAGGAAAAATTCCTAATGATTAGAATCTTTTGAATCAAAGAAGCCCTTAATCTATTTTATGATTCATGGAATTGTGCGTTGTAAAGCATAAAATAAAAACAAATAATGGCAATTCAACTAGAAAAAAAGTTTGGGCAGTTATGATACGAAAGATTCTTGAACAAAAGAGAACCACTGTTGTTTTGAGGTTTGTGCATTATGCTTAAGTTCAACCATGGAGTCTGCTAGATTGTACATGTGGCAAAATCTGGTGGGGGCTAGAAGATGGTGCGAGGGGCCGAGTGGAGGGAGACTATGAAGGAATGCACAAGTGCGAGATCAATATTTAGAGAGGGGGAGTGAACACGTGCGCTGTTACACGCAGTGGAGGAGCCATGAAAAATAAATGAGCTAGGGGGCCAAGCATTGCTAATCCTTTATGAGGAGGGTCAATTCATGAAATTAAACCTTTTTAGCAGCAATTGTCTAATGATCACATTCATATTAGCCTCGATATATAGTGATGTTAGGGGGGCAGGGCCCTTACTGCCCCCTGTCTTCGCCATTGTGCACGCATCTGAGAGATGAAGCGGAAGGCATGGATGATGAGAGGGGGACGTTGGATATATAATTAATGTGGGTGTATTAGCTATTTATGTTAATCCTATATAGAGAGTTATAGGTTGATCGATGTGGACGTGGGAAAGAGGGTGAGACCTCACTGGATATATCGATTGATCGGTTTGTGTGAAAAACTATGAAAGACCTAGCTATATACACACATACATAGAGGAACATCGATCGTTGCGCATGCACGCGTGAGAGATAAAGAATGCCCGGTATGATGGAGAGGGGTATGTGTGTGGGTGTGTGCCTTCATGGGAGACCGACCTGAAGAAAAAGATTGCATGCGTGCGATAGACAATGCCGACTGGTAGTGTGTGTGCATGCATGCACGAGAGAAAGTTAGTGGTACAATTATAAAGAGAAGACTACTGTGTGGGTGTAAAAGAATAGGTGAGGTCATAATCAATGTTAAGTTGAATTGAAATATTTGAATAAGAGATCCTGATGTTTGAAACCCATGCATGCATGAATATAACGGAGATCTGCGCGGTGTGGTTTGGAAACGAGCATGTTGTAATGTATACACATTGAACAAGGTCAGACCGATTTGAATTTGAGATACCGATGGCAGACATCATTTGCCCAAGTCGCATCCGTGCATGGATACACTATTCTAATTGGAGATGATGGGCGGCTTTCGCATCACATATCTATATCTATACCCCTATATATATAGGACAAATTTTATATACCACCGGTGGTAGTTACCACCTAGTTGTTTGTCCTCCACGTGTCCTCCACCATTGCACTCAACCGGGTAGAGAGATTGGCTTAACGGGTGAGGTGAAATCAAAACAGTAGCAACTAATTTAGTTTATAATAAAATAATCCGGCAGCTGATGCATTTGTTCAACCACCTCCTCAATTCCAGCCTACATACGTACGTGAACAGGCAATATATCGGATAACCACGTTGACCGCTAATCATTCTCTTGTTTGGTGGAAGAAAATTTTTCGGTGAATATGTAGCTACCTTTTACTAGAAATAGCCAAATAAGTAGTATACGCTGATTACTCTTGTAGACTGAAAGAAAATTTCCTAGTGAATACGTACCTACTTTTTCTTAGAAATAGCCAAGTAGGTAGTATGGACTATGGAGTATGTAGTATGACCTTATAAATTTCCTTCAAAATTTGATAGCAATATAGTACATACCTACTTTTTAGCCGCATGGAGTATACTACTGTATACTTGGAGTATGAGTTCAGCATATAATTAGCGGAGTATGAAGTATGTTGTATATGTATATTTTCCATTAAGAGTGTGGAGCATGTATTTTTGTGTGCATGACACATATTTTAATATAGTATGTGTGTCTTAGACGTGCCCTTTAATATAGGAAGTACATTCATAAATTCACACGAAAAAGGGAGTATATTCATAAGACAAGGTAGTATGTAGTATTGTAGTATGAAAATAAACTAGTATGGTTCTGTAAAAAAAAGTAGTATGGAGTACATGGTATTTCATAACGAATAGAGTATCTAGCGAGAGAATGTTATCAAGAAAGTATGGAGTATCTCCAAAAAAAAGAGGAAGAGTATATGCTCCAAATATAAGGAGTATCTCTAAATAAAGGAATACTTGTAGATATTAGTAGAGATACTGAAAGAAGTATATTCATTTTGTTCCCTCTACATGTACAAGTACAATATGTGATGAGATTGCTTGGCGGCGAAAGTGCATACTTCTGTGGTGCAAAACGAAGTACCTATGCACGTACTAAACTCTGAAGCAAAATGAAATATCTATGCATGTACACTCTGAAGCAAAAAGTGAGCACTAGCACGTCTCTTTGCCTGATTGTGGTGCATGCTTATGTACGTGCGTGTATAGATCTATAACTTGATATACACACTGGAGTATGGAATATGTAAGGGCTAAGTCGCTGTCGCGCTAACGCCGTAGCAGCCACCGGCCGGCGATGTGTAGCCTCGCCGTTGTTGCCGCCGCCGGTGATGAATGAGAAGTCACCTGCCAGCCGTGTCTAGGTGTCTGCAAGACTGCAACCTTGCCGGAGCGGTGACCGAGTACAACCGCTAGTCGCCATCGCCTCCGCGTGGAGCCGTTACCCATAAGTAATCGCACTGCCAGATATTAGGTCATCATCACCGGGCCACACCGGAGCAGCCAGTGGTTGGTGCAGCCGTACATCGTCATGGCCACCACCACCACGAGCGCCTGCATATTAATCGCGCACAGAAAAAAGTCCACGATCGGACGAACAAAAGAAGAAAGAATACATATACACATGCTAGATCTAGAAAATTAGAATGAGATGGATCTAAGATTAACATGCCTATTCAAGACAAGATGGATGAAAGAAATGGATCACGATGGTTACCTCTTGGCCGTGAAATATGACGCGCTGGCTCACGAGGGATATGTTTGAAACGGTAGCTTGGTCTTTTGACTTGAGGTAGTTATATATGCCAATTATCTAGCCGTATAAATCGGGAGGGTGTGGCTGGTTTTCTCAATCGGGTAGACAAATCTGTCTATTTTTAAAAACCAAAACCCGTTAATCAACGCATATGCCTGGGTGAGATCGGAGGGCTGCGAGGGTGGAGGTAACTACCACCCAATGGTAGAACGTACTTTTCCTATATATATATATTGTGTGTGGGTAACTTTAACTTTGAAAGATGGTCGTTGGATGAGGCGAATCCGATGGTCCAAAGATGGCAAATTTGAGCTCTATTGGCCGTTGGATATCATCTAGATTCCACCAGATTTCGCCACATGTATAATCTAGAAGACTCCATGGTTAAACTTAAGCATAATGCACAAACATATAAACACAAACACTTCTTATTTGTTCTAGAATCTTCCGTATCAGAATTGCCCAAATGTTTTTCTACATGATTTGCCATTATTTGTTTTTACTTTATGTCTTACAACGCACAATTTCATGAATCTTAAAATAGATTAGCTTTCTTATAAAAACTAGATGATTTTGAATGAAATGAACTATAAGAATTAAACGAACATCTACATCATGCATATATGACCCAAAGCTTGCATGCTATAATGTGGTATTTATTCATAATTTGGTTGCCAAATCTCATGCGTGCAATGCACGTGTACCTTACTCTAGTCTAAATGGTGTTTGTGTGTGTGTTGTGCGTCTTGAGGTGCAAATTGTCTTTTTTTGGTACACGTTAAGCTTGTTCTTCCGAAATTTCAAGCCGCGCCTTGTTATGCCAAAAATTGAAGCTAGCGTCTCTGTCTATCGTGCTGCGAAACTCCCGCCTCTTCAACCCGCGCCTTGTTAGCCCGAAATATTTAAGATATATCTTTGTCTCATTGTGCTTCGACAACTCCCTCCATCTCAACCCGCGCCTTCCTATTCTGAAATTACAACGCGCGCGAAAACTCCCACCTCCTGTGAAACCCCGACACGCGAAATGCCCGTGGTACCCCTGAACCGAAAGAACCGCCTCAAATCGGTGGGCGGTACTTTTGTAACTGACCCCACATTTCGGACAAGCGCGTCTCTAAGCCATGGTTCCCCACTGCCATCCCATCTGCCCACCCATTCGTACACCGAGGCTGCGAAAACCCGCAATGAAACCCCACACCCTGCTCTGTCCGCTACCCAGCCGGAGCCTCTTCCCCGACGACGTCGTCCACAGCAACACCTCGACGTCCCTCATCCACCGTACCGGATGAGGATCCGTCGTCGATCTCATCGTCCAGCCGGTTCAGCCACCCCGTCGTCCACCTCCAAGGAGCTGCCCCGACGTTCCCCTCGTCTTTCGCGCCACCTCCATTCGCGCCGTCTTCACCTGCACCACCAGAAGAGCATCATCAGCACCGTTTCCTCGGATGAAGTTGCGGCCTAATCGGCGCCACCAAAGAGGTTGTACACTAATCGCCGCATTTTCTTCTTGATTCGATCTCACGGTGCTGCCGGCGCTCGGTCCCGAGCCGACACGGCGCGACTCCATCCACGGCGGCGTCGCCGGCCACTTCCTCCACGGCGTCGCTCCCTTGGCGGTGACGTCCACATCAGTCGGAGCTACTACTGCTTTAGATCTCGCTCGCGCTGCTGCTCTGCTCTTGCTCTCGGTCCCCTGCCTGGTATGCTCTTGCTATTGCTCTTGCTCGCACTGCTTCTCTCGCTCTTGCTCTTGCTTGTGATGTTGCTTCGATTTGGCTACACTTCAGTCGACTGAATCGACTTTTGGGTCAGTCGATTTTCAACGGGTGGGCTCACCGGGCTGAAGGAAGAACCAGCCGCAGCGGGGAGAGGGGCTCGCCGGAGAGGTACCCTACTATCTATCTTAGGGTTCAGGATGGGGGCGGTGGTCGCCGGCGGTGGCGGTGGCGTGGGTATCGCCGGAGAAAAAGCTCGGCACGGGGGGCCTAGAGGGATGCCCGAGGCGGCGGCGGACCGACGGTGGGGAGTGTTTTCGGGGCGGACGGGGCGGCGCACCGCCGGCCCCGGGTAGCGCGGGGCTGCTGTTTGGCCGGTGGTGGCTGGCGGCTTAGGGGGGTGGAGGTTGAAGATGAACCGCAGGCCCTTGATTTCGTATCCAACGGCTGCAAAATCGACTGACCAGAGATGAAAAAGTCAGTCGACCGGCGTGTAGCCTCACCTTGCTAGTGCATTCAGTTTCGACAGCAAAATTCAATTTCGACAGTTAGGTTCAGTTTCGACAGTTAAGTTCAGTTTCGACAGTTAAGTTCAGTTTTGACAGTTAAGTTCAGAGATGAGCGGCTGATGTATTTTACATCTAGCACTTTGTGGTTATGTATTTTACGTCATGTATAGGAGATGCTATTAGAATTCCACTCAGGTTAATGCTGTTCGTTGTCTCTCTTGTCCTGCTTCAGCCTCGGCGTCGTACAACTCACCGGAGCTGCTCCAACAACGAAACCCTCCATCACAGCGGAGCAGTACCTCGGGCTCCATCTCCAGACGCCTAAGATCTTCTTCCCCTCCTCCAATAGCAAAGTCAGTCAGAGCATCCTCACCGGCCAACCCAATCACGCTGAGATCGACATGGCTTCGCCAAAGAGGTTGTACACTTGTTGCATCTCTTTTTTACTCTACATGTTATATACATTGTCCACTGAGCACTCGTAGTAACGGGAAATATGATTATTTTATCCTACTATATGAAAAGCAGTGAGGTACCAGGCAACTTAGCTATCCGTGATGGACTCTCTTGAACGCCATCATTATTTATCTCTGTGCGTTTGAGCTATGCATTTGTCGATGGGCCTGGGAGTTGAGCTAGTATGGCAGTGGCCTGGGTCCAAAGTAATAGAAGTAGCACAAAAACATTTTTTAGTGTAGGATTTTCCTTGCTCAAGCCTGCCTACTAGAATCGCCAGTGCTTGAAAGGAAAAGTGAATGAAAAACATAGGAATTGGAAAGTTTCTTATGGTACTACTTTTCATGAATTTAGTGCAAAGGAATGGGGCAAAGGAAAACTGTAGGATTTGTTCCTTTAGTATCTCCTTGAAAAAAAACCGTAGGAATTCTAATTTCCACTTCTCCTCATTTTTATATTCCTATTCATCAAGCACAAGACTAAGAGATAGTAGCATAATAGCATTATAACCGTACATTTTCTTGTGGTTTGACTTAATCTCACCATGCTTTTTTGCGTCATGTGATCTTCCAATTGTTGTGAATCAAACACCCAGATTGGCAGAAATCCTGTGTTTTTAAATTCTCTGTTTTGCACGTGCATTCCTATCCTATTCCTATCTATTTCCTATCCCTGCATTCTTAGAATCCTCAAATTCAAACAAGCCCTTACTCAATTACTTCTGTTACAGATATGTGTCAAAGAAAACCTTGTGTGGTTTGTCCTGCTCCTGCGGCGATGTGTTCCACCCCAGCTCAGCTGCTCCAACAACGGAAGGGTTCACCACAGCAGGGATCCGCTCTCCAGACTGTCTTTCGCCGCCTCAGATCTTCTTCCCCGCCGCCGGCAGCCACGACAACTGCATTACCATCATCAACAGAGCAGATGACCTTGAGGACTACACGGGTCCGCAAGAGAGGTCGCACTCTTTCGTGTCTGCTTACATTATGCATCGCTTAATATGATGACATGCTACATTATCATCATGTTCACCTATTAGACTCCGAGTCAGGTCCAAATTAATGCTGAAACTTGAGTTTTTAAATGGTTGTGGGGTACATATTGGGGCAGCAATCAGTACTATCTGTCTACTATCTGGTTAATCTCTGGTGTCTACTATGAGTTTCATGTTGGGTGCAAACAAACATTAAAGGAGCCATTATCTGTATTGTTTTAACTAAAGCTATTATCTGCCTGCTATCATTGGTTTTGGGTCTATCCACAGTTTGCTACCATCATTCTGGATTTGTGCATGCACTCCTTACATAATCTCACTATGTTTTATTCCTATGCGTGCCAGTTATTATACACAATGGGACTGATCATGTAGAGCAAAAGAGACGAGCCTTGTGTGGCAATAAAATTTCATGCAGACGTTGTTCCATGGTGGACGCAAAAGCAGCCCCCACACCCATTTCGGATCGTAATCAAGAGGAAGATAACTGTTCTGAGGGGGATTCAGAAGGAGAAGACCACTCCTATTTACCCCATGAGGTCTTCGCTCTAACTTGGCATGCTGATGTTAGTAATATCATGCATATGGTGCCTTGCATTGCTTACTGTATACATTAAAGATGTCATCTGCTTAGTTTAGACAGTCTTTGTGTCAATGCCATATGTTTAGTTTCTTTATCGTATATGTGAATCATGCAATGCCATCTTGTCTAGCTAGGCATCATATATGTGAATTTTGCAATGCCACCCTGGTTAGCCAGTCATCTTATATGTGAATTATATCATGTCATCATTTTTTTATTATGTGTTAAATTTGTCAACAATTTTAGTACATTCAATTACTCTTCCTGTGCATCAGCCATTCGGCATGGTCATGGAAAAATCTGGAGTGGAAACAAGGTCTCAGAGCAGACAATGCTATCTGATGAAGTGCGTGTCTTGCTGGTTACCGATAGCTCCTTAGAGGAGGATTCAGAGACAGATGACCAGTCATATTTCCCCCCTGAGGTGCATGCCCTAACTTGGCAGGGTTATGTTACTCATATCGTGCGTATGGTATCTTGCATTGCTATGTCATTTGCTTAGTTTAGACATGCTTTGTGTGAATGCCACCTGTTTAGTGTCTAATTACCATATATGTGAATTATGCAATGCCATCTTGTTGCAAAACATTATATATGTGAATTATGCAATGTTATCTTGTTGCAAGGCATTATGTATGTGAATTATGCAATGCCATGCTGTTTAGGCAAGCGTCATATATGTGAATTATATCATGCCATCCTTTTTTTGTATATCTCATTGCTTTTGTCGACAATGTTTGTATATTCAACTGCTCTTCCTGTGCATCAGCCATTTGAATTGGTGATGGAGAAATCTGGATTGAAAACAAGGTCTTCAGAGCAGACAATGCTACCTGCTGAAGCAGATATCTTGCTGGTTACAGATAGCTCTTCAGAGGAGGATTCAGAGGCAGATGACCAGTCCTATTATCCCCCTCAGGTGTATGCTCAAACTTGGCAGGGTTATATTACTCATATAATGCATATGTTGTATTGCAATGCTTAGTTTTACATCATATACACAATATTGAATGCCATCTCCTTAGTTGACACATCATATATGCAATTTCCCTCTGCTCACTTCCTTAGTATATAAATCATATATTTGAATTATGTCATGCCATGATGTTTACATAGACAGCATGTATCTGAATTATGGCATGCCAACCCATTTTCTAAAGACATAATATAGTTATATCATCTCATCATGTTTACATAGTCATCATATTTTAAATTATGTCATTCTATCCATGAATTATATCATGCCATCATGTTTCCATCGACGGCATGTTTGTGATTTATGGCATGCCAACCACTTTAATAGACACATTGTATAGTTATATCATGTCATCATGTTTACATAGTCATCATATTTTGAACTATGTCATTCTATCCTGTTTAGTTAGCCATCATACATGTGAAATTGTGTCATGCTATCCTGTTTAATTAGCCATCATATATGTGAAATTATATCCTGCTATTCTGTTTGCTTAGACAACATAAATGTGAATTATTTCATGCCCTGTTTTCTTCCCTACTATCCATTGCACCTGTCTATCTTACAATGTCTGTACATTCAATTACTTTTCTTGTTTATCAGCCATTTCAATTGGAGGGAGTGATGGCAGTATCTGTGGGAGTAAAAACACGGTCTTCAGAAAAGATCGTTCTACCTGTCGATGCTGATAGAACAACGGTTGTACTTGCCCAAGAATCAGCATCACCACACATAAACCACACTCATGCAGATTGTACCCCTATCCAGTTGGACAGAGAACCAGCTACACCCCTTCTAACCCCAACCCCAGCAGATAGACACCCAGTTCCCGTTGACACAGCACCGTCTCCACCTCAGAGCACCCAAACATGAGCAGTTAGTAAGGCAACTGCAGTGCCCAAATCACGAGGACCACCACTCCGAACCCGAAGTCAACGCTTAAAGCAAAAGAAGAATTGTTTTCAGGTCAGGTTCCGTAGCTATGGTTCATACTACTTTGCTCTTGCATCACTGTATTTACTGATACCAACCAATTTCAAATTTGAAGGATGCAATTGAAACTCCAATGGCGCAACAGGTATGTTTTAAACCTGTTTCTTCAACGTGTTTGGTTGTTTGCTGTTGTAACTTGCTCTATGTTGATTTCAGTTTCAATTGAATAAATAGTTATGTTCCCATGCCATGCACATTATAAGTGTTGTTATTTCTGTGTAGTTTCCCACACTTATATTCTGTCTATGCTCCTTTGTCTTAAATATATATGATTCGAACTGTATCTATCTTGATTTGGCAACATATACTAGAATGATATAGACCATACAGTGACCATACTACATAGATATATGTTTGTTTCATGCTGTTATCCTGTCCACCTTACTACTGAACTGGTTTACCAAAATGAGTTTCATATACTACATTGTAAACCTGAGATGTGTTTGTTTGTTTCTCTTTTAGAACGCGGATAAAATATTGGAGAAGAGTACCCTGTTTTGCAATGGTAAAGGAAGTAATGCAGATAAGGTTCAAGATAGTGAGACATCCCTGTTGGTCTCCAAGAAAGCTTATAAAAACTATATTGAGGACATTGAGACAACTCCAAAGTCCTGTCTTGATGTAGTGTTCAAGTTACTGGGTACCACTGCTGGCACCAGCTCTTTGAACTCGTTGCCTGAATCAGTTCGGCTTCTTGAGTCTCAACTTCAAGTTGAAAGACATCGATTAGATGTTATGTGACAGGAAGCCGAAGGACTGAGGAAGTCCCCGCAGAATTCAGATGCATACTTTCTGGTGCAACAGCAAGCGCTGGAGGACTTAAGCGCCAAACAAGAGAAAGTTAATAAGCTTGCTAAGCATCTTGCCAGCATTATGGGTACCCAGGATATTGTTTCTTGAGCTCTTCTGAAGTGATTTCAGTTCTGGACTTGTTTTGCTGCGGCGTTTATATGCTATTGTGTTCCCTATATTTGCACTGGTGGCGAACTTTATGCCCAGTAGATGTAATATGTGTAATAGCCGTGATAGCCTAGTGTAAGTTGCTTGCTTATTTATTTCCTTGTTGTCTTGTTTATTTGTTTGCTTGTAGTCAGTGCAGTTCTTTTTCTGCGGTTAGCTAGTGGCTGCAATAACCTATTTTTTAAAACTAGGCCACAATAACCATGGGCTAATATTTACTGTAGTGACACTGGACCTACGGGCCGTAGAAACAGTGGGCCTTCTACAGGCCGTAGAAACAGTGGGCCTTCTACGGGCCGTAGAAAAATGGGCCTTCTACGGGCCGCAGAACCAATGGGCCTTCTACGGGCTGTATCATCAATGGGCCTTATACGGGAAGTATGATCAATTGGTCAAACATGGGCCAATAACAGGCCGCATTATGGCCGTAAACGGGCTAGAGTTGGAATCTTCCGTTCATGGGCCGACCATAACGGGCCATCGTTAATAGGACGTATTTCATGACGCTATGAAAATGGCCCAACGTGTTAACGGACCACAAACGGGCCGGCTAAATTTGGCCCATAAGCAGAAAATGATAGTAACGGGCCGTAAGTAAACGAATGCTAGAAATGAGCCAAAGAATAAATGGGCTCTGAGAAGGACGAAAGGTAACATGGGCTGGAAACGGCCCAACGGAATAACGGGCCCTTAATGGGTATAAAGTGATACACTGTTCATTACGGGCCAGTTTCACCACGGGCCGTTAATGGGTGTAAAGTAATACACTGTTCATTACGGGCCAGTTTCACCACGGGCCGTTAATAGGCCAAGAGTTACATAGGGCCTCATATGGGCCGAAAGACGTCATGGGCCATACATGGGCCAGAAGTGAAAACAGGCTGGAATCATATTGGGTGGCCCAGATGATGTTACTGGGCTAATTCGGATAGGGCGTAACGGGCCTTGGGTTAGCGGGCTGTAAATGGGCTATATGCGAACAGGCCATTTACAGGCTTTACATGGGCCGGCCCGCCACCTTTTGACCAAGTCAAACGGGCCGGCCTTTTCACATGAATGGGCCTCTGTTGGGCCTTGCCACGTGTCGACGTATCATAGGCGCCTTCTATCGAATGAGTGGATGACATCAGTCCCAACGGTGAGCCGACACGTGTTTCCTCCAACCAATGAAGATTTTACACTTGGAAAATCCCCATTGGTCGGGGCTGTTAATGGGTTATCGGGTCCAAAACCCGACCCGATAGCTTAACGGTGTTCCATTACGGTGGATGCCACGTGTCGGTCACCCTTGACGAAAGCACTTCTATGACGCGCGATTTATCGTCATGGAAGTGGACACTTCCGTGATGATAATTTTGGTAATGTCATGGAACACTTCTATGACAGCACAGGTATGACTATCTTGATTCTGTCATAAATCTGTCATGGATGTACATGCATGACAAAAAACGCGACCTACTGTGACAAACACGTATCATCACGGAAGTGTATTTTTTTTTGTAGTGCCGAGCGCCGGCAGCATCGTGAGATCAAATCAAGAAGAAAATGCGGCGATTAGTGTACAACCTATTTGGTGGCGCCGATTGGGCCGCATCTTCATCCGAGGAAACGGTAATGCTGATGCTCTTTCGGTGGTGTAGGTGAAGACGGCGGTGTGGGAATGGAGGTGGCGCGGAAGACGATATGAACGTCGGGGCAGCTCCTTGGAGGTGGAGGACGGTGTGGCTGAACCGGCAGGACGAACAAATCAACGACGAATCCTCATCTGGTACGGTGGATGAGGGACGTCGAGGTGTTCCTGTGGACGACGTCATTGGGGAAGAGGCTCCGGCTGGGTGGCGGGCAGAGGAGGGTGTGGGGCTTCACGGGTTTTCCTGGCCTCGGTGTACGAATGGGTGGGCGGATGGGATGGGAGTGGGGAACCATGGCTTAGGGACGCGCTTGTCCGAAATGTGGGCTAAGTTACGTAAGTACCCCCACCAATTTGAGGTGGTTCTTTCGGTTCAGGGGTATCACAAGCATTTTGTGTGTCGGGATTTCACAAGAGGTGGGAGCTTTTGCGCGCGTTGTAATTTTGGAATAGCAAGGCGCGGGTTGAGATGGAGGGAGTTGTCGGAGCACAACGAGACAAAGATATATCTTAAATACTTCGGGCTAACAAGGCGCGGGTTGAAATTTCCGGACAAGCCTTGTCGTGGGGCTTGAGGGCACGAGCACCTATGGGGCAGGGGGCCCCTTCTGGTTCGGCAAGGGAGCGGAGGGCGCGCGCAGAGCAGATCGAGGCGACAGCACGCGGGGGAGATTTTTACCCAGCTTCGGAGCTCTCCGGAGAGATAAAACTCCTACTGCTGCTTTGTGTTTGTATTTGTTCTTGCTCTAGAGCATGGGTATGCTGTGGTCTCAAATGAGTCGAACTGACCGAACCCCTTCTTCGTGCGCACGGGCCTCCTTTTTATAGTCTAAAGGGGTCACCGACAGGTGGCAACGCAGAGAGAGAGAGGGGTAGAAAGGTAAAAATGCGGGTTGGTACAACTGCTATCTATAGTGCCCCCCACCTAACTCTGACGGCAGGGGACAAGAGCATTTAATGCCCGTCTGGTCGCTCCAACAGTGCAGGAAACGACCGTTAGGGCGCCACCGATCGCCACGATGGCCTCCTAGTCACCTTCGCTCGCCACCTCGCACTGCTAGGCTGCACAACCACATGCCACGTGCACCAGGAATGATCCTGTGGCGACACGTTGTCGGGCGAGCTGGAGCGTGGGCGCAGAGTGGTGGCCTCGCCGCGGCAAGCGCCTTGGTTGGCCTTCCCGGCAAGCTCCTCTTGCCGGGGTCCTGTTCTTCCCGGCAAGCTTCTCTTGCCGGGGCCTTGTCCTTCCCGGCAAGCTCCTCTTGCCGGGGCTTTGTCTTCAAAGTTAACACTTTGTTCTTGAATGGTAGTAATATGAATGACGAAGGGTCTTGGCGGACGCCCGGCAAGCCTTGCCGCGGGACGCTGCAACTGCCCATGCCCAAGTTCGGGGTACTAAGGTACCCCTACTTTAGTACACCGACAGGAGCCCCCGGGCCTGGGTCATACACGGTGCCGAGCGCTGTTGGGCTAGGCCCAAAACAGGCCACGGGCACGCGCGGCCTGAGTCCAAACCAGATCCACTCCGAATCCACCGCGTCCTCCCGTAACGGCACGCGTCAATCGCGGCATCGTGGGAGACGCGGGTGGTGTGCGCGATTTTCGAGGCGCCCACCCCCCGTGATCACAGGGCGGGGCGAGGTCACCTCATCTGTCGCCTCGGTTCTGCATCCCTGGCATGCGGCTCCCATGCGCGTGGGGTCACGGATGGTGGGAGTGGGAAACTGGGCCGTCGCGAGCGGAGGCAGCGGGTAGGCCCCGATTCCCTGCTCTTCTCGTGCCTTGATTGGCTGAGCGGGGCGACAGAGCCCCCACCTCGCTCCTTAAAAAGAGCGGAAGGGGAGCGCAGAAGCCCGCACTCTCTCATCTCCTCCTTTCTTCAGCTTCTGCTCCCCTTCCTCTCATTTGCCATGGAGGGAGGGAAGCCCGGCCCTTCATCGGTGGCGGCGAGGGTTGCCGCCAGGCAGCGCCCCCCTCCCTATCCCGCGCTCGTGGTGGCAGAGCCAGCCACAAGGGGAAGAGGGAGGGGGCGAGGTCGTGGACGAGGTCGAGGACGAGGTCGAGGCGCTCGAGGGAGAGGCGGGCGTGGCGGCGCACCATCCCCGCCTCCGCCGGCGGTTCCTCTCCCTGCGGCGGTTCACACAGGGGACGACCCTTGCGAGTTCTTCGTCAAGCTGCGTCGGGCGCCTCATCGTCGCCTCCGGCTTCCAGCTCCGTTTGCGAGCGCGATGGAGTCGGATCCGCCCGAGACGCTGAGATTGCACATGAGGGGCTGTGGAATCAGCGGCACGCGAGTCCGCGTTGTATTCCCAGCCCCTAATGTGATGTATCTTGACCGTGGGTGGAAGACGTTCGCCCGTATCCACAGCTTGACGGCGGGGTTTACCCTCCATTTTAAGTTAATGGAGGGCGACCTCCTCTCCGTCAAGGTCTTCGGGGACTCCGGCACTCGGGCGAAGTGCTGCATGGACAGCTCCTTCGACAGTGAAGACTCCCCCTCGAGCGATAGTGACGAGGAGGAGAGCGACAGCGACGACGAGGGTAGCGGACGGCGGGGTGGCGGGCCCGACTAGGCGTCGGGCGCCGCTTCGCGCGTCACCGGCGCCCCCATCATCCGTGTCGCCGGCTCCCTGAACTCCCCGGGGTCGTCTCCTTGGGCGGCTGGCGTAGGGAGGCTGCGGAAGGGGAAGAGGGCTGGCGACAAGGCCGTCAAGTCGGAGTACGAGGGCGTAGTGCCCTCGACAGCGTGCTGACGTCCTGCCGCCCCGTCTTCGAGCCCCGCTTCCGGCGCCGCAATCACCGTCCAGCCTCCGGGCAGCCGCCGGGATGTTCTCTTGGTGTCTTCTGGCACCCGTAGCTCGCCTATGCGCCCCTTTTGCCCTTTCCGCCTCCTTGACCTACCTCCTGAAGAGAGGGACAGGAAAGGGATTACGGGCATCTTATCTTTTTAATTTGTAAGCCTTCGGGCCTTAGTTGCATCTAAAACTTGTAATCCTCTCCTTCATGTTTTTCATCCTCTATGGACTGTATCTGTGTGGGATGTTTTTTTAATGAAAAGGGGAAGCTTGCTATGTTATATCTTTTACTTGATTCCATCTCTTGTATGTTTTTGCCCTCACGCTTTTAGGGAACTTGCCGGTGCGAACACCCTTGCTGCGAGCGCTGAGTGCGGAACTTCAGCAGCCTGCTGGCGGTGTTACCTCCGGCAAGAAACCTTGTCGGGCTAGTCACAGCACGCTTTCATTGTTGAGCGGACTCGAAACAAAGTAAGGGTGCAACTTAGCCACGAGCCGGTTCCTCCGCGCACAGGTTTCCCATACAAGGGACGGTCGTTCAAAGAATATAACTTCGCGTTCCCCAGTCCATAGGAGGATGCATGATGAGGGACGAAAAACTTATCTGATATCGCAGCCCCCGGCAACTCTGGCTTGCCGGGGATGAATCTTGGTATTCGCAGCCCCCAGCAACACTGGCTTGCCGGGACCCAGGCGCCGGCGCACCTTTCTCTCCTTTCCTTGTTCTTGCCACTGCTAGACGTGTCATAGGAACAATCTCTAAAAGCGCGGCAAGTTATTTACTGTAATATAACTTTGTCATGGGCAATGCTGGCTATGTTATCTCCTTTATTCAGTTCCATTCCTTGTATGTCTTTACCCTACGCTTATAGGGAACTTGCCGGCGCTAACATGCTTGCCGCGAGCGCGGAGTGCGGGACATCAGCAGCCTGCTGGTGGTGTTGCCTCCGGCAAGAAACCTCGTCGGGGCTAGTTACAGCATGCTTTTATTGTTGAGCGGACTCGAAACAAAGTAAGGGTGCAAGTTAGCCACGAGTTGATTCCTCCGCGCACATGTTTTCCATACAAGGCACGGTCGTTCAAGGAGATAACATAAAAAAATTAAAAACTGACTGTGCTCAAACTTTGGCAACTTAGCTTTTCTGTCTTCTGCGTTTTGGCAAGGTCATGATTCTTTGAATGACACCTAGTCCACATCGTTATCAAGCTCCGACAACGAGGACTTAAAGGCGCAAATACTGCTGCGGGAACATCCGCTTCTACGGTAAGAATCTGGGATCCTGCCGAAGCGTGATGCTCCCCGGCAAGCGTGTCGGGGCACGACTTGTCGGGAGCGTCTGCTTCAAAAACAAACCCTAGGGCTTGTCGGAGCAGATTGCTCCTCAGCACTTTCTGTGTTGATCCTGGGGACCTTCTTGGCGGCGGCTTCAGGGAGCTCTGCCGGAAAGTAGTCGCCAGTAACCAACTTTCTCTTCTTACGGCTGCACAGATCCATCCTTGCCGGAGCCAGAACTTGTCGGGGAAGCCCCCTGCTTGTCGCTGGACTCGCTTGCCGCGGTGGCTGGCTCATCATCTGCCTCCCTCTCCGCTACTAACGCAGCACTAACCACTTGATTGGTTGCCGCCAGATATAGCAGCAACCTCTCTTGTGGTTTAGGTGCGACAAGTGTTGGAGTGGAGGATAGGTATCTCTTCAGGTCCTGCAGCGCAGCCTCCTCTTCCGGAGTCCATTTCATTGGACCTGCCTTTTTCAAAATTTTGAAAAATGGCAGGGCGCGCTCAGCAGACTTAGAGATGAACCTACTGAGAGCAGCAACACAGCCGGCAAGTCTTCGCACATCCTTGACGCGCTTCAGGGCTTCAATCTGCTCGATGGCCTTGATCTTGTCGAGGTTGGCTTCAATCCCCCTCTGAGACACAAAGAACCCGAGAAGCTTGTCGGAAGGGACTCCAAACACGCACTTCTCGGGATTCAACTTGAGATTGACTTTGCGCAGATTTGCAAAAGTCTCGTCCAAATCTTGGATCAGAGTCTCTTTGTCCTTGCTCTTGACCACTATGTCATCCATGTAAGCTTCTACATTTCTGTGCAACTGTGGCTCAAAAGCATAGCTGACTACTCTTGCAAATGTTGAACCAGCATTCTTTAGTCCGAAGGGCATCCGTACAAAACAGTACGTGCCACATGGAGTAATGAATGTGGTTTTCTCTTCATCCTCTTCTGCCATGAAGATTTGATGATATCCTGAGTATGCATCAAGGAATGAAAGCAGATCACACCCTGCCGTGGAGTCGACAATCTGGTCAATGCGCGGCAAGGGAAATGGATCCTTGGGACAAGCTTTATTAACATCAGCGAAGTCAATACAAAGCCTCCATTTCCCGTTTGCTTTGCGCACGACTACTGGATTGGCTAACCACGTTGGATGGAGTACTCCTCGGACCAAGCCTGCTGCTTCCAATTTCTTGATCTCTTCAGCAATGAACTCTTGTCGCTCTACTGCTTGCTTCCTGACTCTCTGCTTGACGGGCCGCGCGTGAGGGCAGACGACAAGGTGGTGCTCAATTACTTTCCTGGGAACACCGGGGATATCGGATGGTTGCCACACTACTAGGAAAAGGGCTATAGATAGGATTGATTCTAATGGCGCACCATGGAAGCAGTGCGCCACTACTATATACTAATGGCGCACCTGTTTGTGATACGCCATTAGTGTGGAAGACACTAATGGCGCACCGTAAACAAGGTGCGCCACTAGTATGAATTATTTTTTTTCCATTTTCCCATACATACTAATGGCGCATCTGGTCCATAATGCGCCATTACTATCTATAACTACTAATGGCGCACCAAGCAGGCAGTGCGCCATTACTGTAAATTTTGTTTTATTCTTTTTTTTGCAAAACTACTAATGGCGCATCGTCGCACAGTGCGCCATTACTAGTTTAAACTAGTAATGGCGCACTAAGAGGAGATGCGCCATTAGTATATATACTTATTATTTTTACTTTTTTGCAAAACTACTAATGGCGCACCGTCTGCTGATGCGCCATTAGTAACCTGGGACCAACAAGATATTTTGGACAGCCCACACCTACCCACTCACTTTCCCCACTTCATTCCATCCACCTCCTTCTCCAAGCTTTCGGCCATCTCCTCCTCCTCACCTCATTTCCACCATAGATTCAACAAAATTAAGTGGTGAAATTACCTTTTTTTGATAGGTAAGTAAGGGAAAGCTATCTTCATGATATAGATCTACTTTTTTTTCTCCCTAGCTCGCTCCAACAACGTGCACATGCACTTTTTGTGGCCTAGCTAGATCTATGTATGTTTGTGGTGTTGCATGTGTTTGTGGTGTTGCATATATGTTTGTGTTTGAAGGTACCGGTATTTGAAATATGCGATAGTTGCCAATATTTTGCCGGAATGTTTTGATTCATTTCCGTTTCGGCGAGAATTTTGGCACTATGCATTCTTTTTAGTCCTATTTTTAGGGAAGTCATGCCAAATTTTTTCTTGGTTCTAACATATCGTTTTGCTCTACCCCGCAGGCGACCATGGTCCGCACGATGACTGAAGGCATCGTGAATAGGTTTTTGAGCTCCGCGAAGGCCGAGATGCTTCAAAAGAACGAGACGGAGATAAGATGTCCATGTCGAAGATGCAAGCTGAAGAGCCTTATTGCGGACCCGGATTCCGGGCAGGTGCGGGACCACCTGCTCTTGCGTGGTTTCATGGATGGCTATCGGTGGCAAGGTGATGAAGATGACTATCAAGTCGTCCATGGCCGGGGCCGGGCAAGAAATGAGGAAGGGCAACAAGACAAGTACCACCGCGGCGAGGGCGGGCGAGAAGACGAAGAATCTCCAGGACATGATCACGACGGTGATGCTGTACACAGTAATCATGTAGAAGATGTCGTACATGATGATGAGGAAGATCAAGACGAAGGGCATGATCATGAAGATGAAGATGCCGGAGCAGACGACGATGGAGGCTGGGTGCAGGACCCTCATATTCAAGAGCTGCTTCTCAAGCGGACGGATAACGCAAGAGCTGCCGCCCGAGAGAAAGCCAAGCTGGATCAACTGGAGATAGACGCGGTTACTCCATTGTATGAAGGATGCAGGCCCGAGGATACCCGCCTGAAAGTAACGCTCATGGCTCTGGAGATGAAGGTAAAACACAAAATGACCGACGCACGCTTCGACGAGAACATGTCATTCTGGCACGAACGTCTTCCCAAGGGGAACAAGTGCCCGACCAGTTTCGAGGAGGCGAAGAAAATCGTGTGTCCTATGGATTTACCGCACGTGAAATACCATGTGTGCATGAACAATTGCATCATTTATCGGGACGAGCACGCGGAGTCTACCATATGTCCGGTGTGCGGCGTCACTCGATACAAGAAGAGGAAGAAAGCTCCTCGAAAATCGGTGTGGTACTTTCCGATCACTCCTCGTCTGCAGCGGTATTTCACGGACCCTAAGGTAGCAAAGCTCCTGCGTTGGCACGCGGATAGGGAGGAGAAGCGGGAAGATGACGAAAATGATCCGGAGATAAATAAAAAAGACAAGATGCTGAGTCACCCTAAGGGTGCGAGCCAGTGGCAAGCGTTGAACTTCGAAGACCCAGAATTTGGGAAGGATCCAAGGAACATCGTGCTGGGTGCGAGCACCGATGGAGGCAATCCATTTGGCAGCCAGAGAAGCACACATAGCACCTGGCCTGTGTTTGTGTGGATGTACAACCTTCCCCCCTGGTTGTGCATGAAGAGGAAGTACATTCACATGAGTATGCTAATTGAAGGGCCGAAACAACCAAGGAACGACATCAATCTGTATCTGGGGCTGCTGAAGGAGGAGTTAGACACACTGTGGAAAATGCCAGCCAATACGTGGGACACCGCAGAGAAAGAATATTTCCCTATGAGAGCCGCACTGCTCACGACGGTGCACGACTATCTCGGTTACGGATATCTCGCAGGGCAGGTAGTCCACGGATTTTATGGATGTGTAAGGTGCATGGATGACACAACGTATCGCCAGCTAGATAGAGATCCCGGGTCTTCGAAAACCGTGTTCATGGGACATCGAAGGTGGCTTCGCGACGATGACCCGTGGAGGAAACGCAAGGATCTGTTCGATGGTGAAACCGAACCCTGAAAACGCTTGTGTACGAGGAGCGGCGAGGAAATAGACAAGCTGTTGAAAAATTGGAAAGACTGCCCACTGCCGGGAAAGAAGCGAAAGGCGCCAGAGCCGCTGCTGAAGGTATGGAAAACGAGGTCTGTTTTCTGGGACTTGCCGTACTGGAAGATCCACCGTGTGCCTCACAGCCTTGATGTCATGCATATCACGAAGAACGTGTGCGAGAGTCTGCTTGGTACCCTGCTCAACATGCCAGAGAGGACCAAAGATGGGCCGAAAGCAAGGGCAGACTTGAAATCAATGGACATCAGGGAGGAGCTTCACGCTAATGATGATGATGATGATGATGATGAGGCGAAGCAGGACACGGAAAGTCGTCGCAAAGGCAAAAAGGCCAAGAAGACCGGAAATGACTACCCTCCCGCGTGCTTCACTCTAAGTCAGGAGGATATCGAGCAGTTTTTCAGCTGCCTCCTAGGAGTAAAACTTCCTTACGGTTACTTTTTGTAGTCTTCATTTCTCGATTGTATTTCATGGGCACTTTTTGATATCATGAATATTTTTAAATTTCATGGGCACTTTTTGAATTCATGAGGACACTTGATCTTGATTCCCCCTCCATCTCGATCTCGATCCCCCTCCATCTCGATCGCACCCGCACCCTCCCCCGCTAGCTCCACCCATCGCAACCCTCCCCCACTCCACCGCTGGAGCACCCGGCCCCCTGCACCCGCACTTTTTGAACATATTTTTTAAATTTTTTTTACTATTTTTATAAAAAATATTACTGTTATAATTTAAACAAGTTTGAACATATTTAAACACAAATAAATATAAAAAACAGCATT
>NC_041385.1:96966441-96986301 GCF_002162155.2 Triticum dicoccoides | reverse complement strand
CATCGCAACCCTCCCCCGCTCCACCGCCGGAGCACCCGGCCCCCCGCACCCGCACTTTTTGAACATATTTTTTAAATTTTTTTTACTATTTTTATAAAAAATATTACTGTTATAATTTAAACAAGTTTGAACATATTTAAACACAAATAAATATAAAAAACAGCATTTAAAATGCATAAAAAATATTACTGTTATGATTTAAACAAGTTTGAACATATTTAAACACAAATAAATATAAAAAACACCATTTAAAATGCATAAAAAAATATTGGGGATCCTGGGAATCGAACCGAGGACCTCCTAGTGTGTGTGCTGCGTGCTGACCAGTCGGGCTAGTGGGTGGGTTCTGTTGTAGATAGGGTTGGGCTGTAGATATGGCTACTGGGCTAGATTAAAACAAAATTCTAATGGCGCACCGAGGGGTGGTGCGCCATTAGAACAGTCGTACTTATGGCGCACCGGCGTGTGGTGCGCCATTAGAAAGCTTCCCTCCACCTATTCCCCTCTGGCCTCTCTCCCTCCCTCACCAGATCCCCCCCACTCGACCTAACTTTGCCCCCGTGCTGTCGCCCCCGCCCCCGCGCCGTCGCCCCCGCGCCGTCGCCCCCCGAGCCAGAGGAGACGACGACCGCCTCTACCTCAGCTCAGCCAGGCCATGCGACGCTGAGCCGAGCGCCGCCTACCTCGCCGTCCCCCCTCCGCCCGCGCCCGCGCCCTCGACGTCCTCCGCCCAAGCCGAGACGCAGAGACAGGCGAGTGGAGGAGCCCACCGCGTGTCATCGGAGCTTCAACGCCCAGCCGCTGCCGGAGCTTCAACGCCGGCGTCTTCCTCCATTCCTCCATCCCCTCCCCTAGGTGATTCCTCCCTTCTCCTCCATCCCCTCACCTGCATGTATTTCAGAGAACAAATTCGTAGTTCATTTCATTATGTTGGCCTGCATTAGCTAAGCATCAAGTGGATTTAACTATTTTAGACAGTTTCAGTTAACTATTTTGCGTTTCCTGAAGAGGTTCACCTATAGTTTCAAAAATTCAGTCACTGGATATATGCAATAATTTACAAAGAGCAAGTGATGTAGAGCAAAAATTCAGCAAATGATGTATAGTTTCAAAAATTCAGTGAAACTGAACCTACCCTATTGCTTCATGTAGCAAAGGCGGCAATGCAAGCAAGATCATGCTTGGCTTAGCCAAATTCATGTTACTGAATTTTTTTTAACATGATAAAATTGTCATGCTACTAAATGTTATAAAAATGCAAGGGAACACAGAAATACTAGGGCACACAACATTTAGAGTACTCTGAAATTCAGTTCTGAATTTTTTTGTTAGATAGTGGCTACACTAATCTAGAGTAGTATCCCAATCTGATGGAGTACTCGATTTAAGACTCCTAATCTAGACTAATATCCTAAAATCATTCCTGGAATTGCTGGAGTATAAATCATTAATCATTCATCATTGATGTTTGAGTATAAATCATGAAGAGCGATATCGATGTAACTGTACCTGCAATCTCCAGAACAAATTCAACATTTCAATAACATTTCGCTACCTTCTGAACCCACATAGGCTGCAGGTAAAACAAGTTCCAGAACTTCTTCCCTGATCCATCACAATAACCTTGCACACGTATAACTAGTAGTACCGTGCTATGGTAGCTGGCTCGAGGATGTGGTGGGGGATCTTTGCATGCCTAACACTGATTTTTGTGACAGTACCCGAATATTACTGATCGCCTCTTTCTATAGATGCTACATATGTAGAGTGTAATGAGATCTTAGTGTCATTTATGACACATATTAGACAGTGTGCAGCTTTGTCATTTATGACACATGTGCAGCTTACCAGATGTATTGAAAGAAATCATTTCTTTATTTTTGTTAAGTGGAGCGAACAAAATCATTTATCTGGTTTTATTATTTTGCATACCCACTTGGAACTGCAATTTCATTTATGTTGTTATAAGTTTGTTGCTGTCAGCATGAGTTAACTTGCTGTCATTTATCGAAATTCAGAATGTGCTGGACTATATGTTCATTGGTACTACTTGTGATGCTGCTGCTGTACTACTTGGAAATTTTGTCAACTTGTGATGCTACTGCTGTACCCCGAGAGGCCCTTGAGTTTGCCGGAATGTCGATTAACTTCCGTTCCGGCAAATTCAGGTACTCCATATGTCCTATTTTCAGCAAAGGTCATGCTGAAATTTTCCGTGAATTTTAGCATGACTTTGCTAAAAATAGGACATATGGGGTACTTGCGACTAATGCATGGGCTGGGCTATCTTAGTACTTAGTTAAGTAGGATCAACTGCCCTGCCATTCTTGCTGCATTAAATCATAGGTGGCAATAGAGCCAAGTGATTAGGCCCAACTTAGAATTATCCTTAGCATCGATAAACCCTAGATGATAAACCCAACATAGGTGGCAATAGAGCCAAGATTAGGCCCAACCTAGGGTGCCTCGGCATCGATAAACCCTAAATGATGAAAACTTAACTTGGCTGCCCCGGATGCCTCGGTGTCGATGAGAACCTAAATGATGAAAGCTTAGGCTTTTAGGGTGCCTCGGTGTCGACAAACCCTAAATCATGAGACCATGATCTTGTTCCTTGACAATAACAATCTTTTTGACCAAACTTTTTTCCTATTTAGAGAGAAACATGGCCCACAACGATGAGGCCGGTGGTTCGGGCGGCAAGCAATTCTGGGAGCTGTCCCAAGAGATGGAGGAACAACCTCACCGCTATGATGACGCCACGGAAGACACCGATCCTGATTACACAACCCCTAGTGGCGTCGGGGATGACACCACTGATGGTGCCGCCGAGGATGCCACCATTGATGATGGCGGCGCACACACAGATGGTGGCGGCGCACACACAGATGGCAGCCAACCGAAGAAGCAAAGGAAGGACCGGCGCCCGAATGCGCTCCGCACCGTCAAGGAGGAATTCACTCAAGTGGACTCCGACGGGAATCCAATGGAGCCCAAACATATAGTCAAGGGGTACTCGGTTCAGCTCGGGTGCATTCTCCGGAGCACCGTCTCGATCAACACCGAGAACCTTAGGCATAAGGACCGAGGGAATTTGCGCAACCTCCTCTTCACGAAGCTGCATGAACGATACAAGTTCCCCGCCGAATTTGAAAACACACGCCTCTCAGGGAATAGAGTGAACAATGCCGCCCTCACGAAGATGAGCACGGCCCTGTCTACTTGGAGAAGCGCGGTGAAGAGAATGATTGATAAAGGTGATAGTTATGACAAGATCAAGGCAAAATATCATTTGATGAGCGAAGATGAGTACAAGGAGTTCAAGATCAAGTGCCAGAGCCCCGCAACCTCCGAATCAAGTCAGTGGGGGAAAGAAATGCGGGAGTTGAACTTAGGGGAACACAAACTTGGTCCCGGCGGTTATAGAGTGGCGGAGCCTATATGGGACAAGGAGGACGCGGAGCGTGCCGAGCAAGGCCTACCGCCCCGCTTCGAGAAATACAGCGGTGACAAGCAGACCAGGAACTATGTCAGGGCCCGGTACAAGGAGGACCCGATAAAAAGGAGCTTACCACGGATCCGAAGACCAGGGAGCTTGAGCTTGTTCTGGTAAGGAATACACCCCCGCATAATTAGCTCCATATGGTTGCACTCTAATTAATCCCCAATATTTCTAAATGGTTCATGTTCCTTTCGCAGGACAATGAAAGCAGTAGCGCGGGGTCGTCTAAGAGCTCCCCTTTCGACACCCCTTTAAATAGGGCGTTGAACGTAATGAAAAAGAAGGATAAGCTCGATAAGCCGACGTCAGCTGGTCGTGTGGCCGGCAAAGGCTTGTCCACAAAATGGGGGTCATACTATACCGCTGGTGTGCGGAAGGAGAAAAAGACCAGCTCGGAAAGCCAGACGCGCGAGGTTGAAGAACTCAAGGCACAAGTGGCGCGGATTCCGGAGCTTGTCCATGAGCAAGTGCAACAACAACTTGGAACGACGCTCAACGCCATGGTGCCTACGTTGATTCATGGGCTGACGACATGGATTGCGGGCGGCCAAAAGGGGCCTCCCCCGGTTCCCAGCTTCACGGCCAGCAACTCGCACAGCGCGGCGGCGGCGCCATTGGTGTCTCCGGCGGCGGCGCCATTGGTGTCTCCGGCGGCGGCACCATTGGTGTCTCCGGCGGCGGTGGCATTGGTGTCTCCGGCGGAGGCGGTATTCGTGTCTCCGGCACCGGCACGGGCATTGGAGCTTAATGCACCCAGGTGTACGCCGACCGGCACCTCGCCAGCAAGCGCCCCCTCCGTCAGTTGCACGCCCGCCGTTGGCGGTGCCTCGACATTAGCCGAGCTCGACGGCATCACGGTAACTAAGCCTCTCGGCCGATGACTTCATCTCCTTGCCTTTGACTGGGCATCCCTGACGCCCTATACATGTTTTCGCAGGGCACCGCCGACGTTCCTTGCACTCTTCTGCACTTCGTGGGCGCCGAGTTGGTCGATGTCGCCAAGGGCAGAATCGTTCAACCGGGCAACCCCATGTTCCACGGTAATCCGATGCCAACCACAATGTATAGGGTTGAAGTGGTCCGGGTGCTGCCAGGCTGCGACGAGTTGTTACCTCTGATTCGACCCGCTGGGGCCGACGAAGAAGATGAGATGACCCTCGGCACCTGCGTAAACTGGCCCCTGCTATGGCCGAAGAGCCAGATTCGTTTGGGGGCGGGGGACACCACCCCACAGACAAGACCGCCAGTCGTGCCGGCGCCAAGCCATGGCAAGAACGCCGCAACGCTACCGGACCTGCCGGACATCCCTATGGCACAGGATCCGGACAGCCCTATGGCACAGGATCCGGACGGCGACGACAACGACGACGGTACATTTACCAAAGTTGACAAGTACTTTGCCGAACATGGGTACGCTGACGAGTTCTGCGGGCCTCTTTCTCAAGAACCCAACCAAGACCACCGCGATCTAGCTGGTACGGCGGAGAAATCCAATTGCAACAAGCGTCGTCTGGCGTTCAGTTCTCAGGACACGCCTCCAGCTCCCACCTTCACCGAGCCTCAGATAGCTGAGGCGCGAAATATTATCAGCCCCAACACGCTAAAGAAGGCGGTCTGTGAGCAGAACTCGGTCCCATTACAGGAGATCAAGAAGAAGGGCCGGAAACGAAAGACTAACAAGGGCGCCGGTGCGAGCCAGCCGGCACCGAGTTCGATCCGTGCTCAGGACGGGCCACCTTCACCTAAGGATATCTCGAGGAGGGTGCATGTGGCGGGTAGGGCGATGCTACCGCCAAATATGCTGAATGCTGCAACCGGTGTTATGCAGAGTCTGCACGACAGTGTTCTGATTTTGGAGAAGCGGCGTCTCAGAGAGAAGGATGTGGCATACCCGGTTTTCATGGCCAAGGTGCCAGAGAGCAAGGGCTTTGTGGATGGCGACATCGGGGGTATGATCGTCCTGCGGTTTGATTACATCTTTGCTATGTTTAACCTTCATCCGTTGCACTACACCTTCGTTCGGCTGTTTTCGCTGAGCATGCAGATGCGGATCATTAGAGACAATACCCCGGACATCGTGATAGTCGACCCCTTCTACATGCGTGCCAAGCACTTGAGCAGCGCAGGGGACCGCCAAGTTGCGAGTTCACACCTCGAAGGCGTCATTCTGGCAAACGCAGATAAGGATAACTTCCTTGTGCCTTACTTTCCCGAGTAAGTAATCCCTTAACCGCCCCGTAACATATGATTTCTTAGATTTCGATCGTTCTTTTTTTTCTAACATTCCGTGTTCTGTGTAGTGACACACATTGCACACTCATCCTCTTAAGCCCGAAATATTCCATGGCCACGTATTTCGACCCGAACCGTAACTCCATGATAGACTACACAAATGTGAAGAAAGTTCTTCATGACGTTCTCCCCGGCTACGCCCAATCTGGAGGCACCTTCACCAGGCCAGTTCGTAAGTACGGCAAGCACATCTTCTCACACAATACGAAGTTCTGCTGCGTCAAGCAGCCGCCTGGCGGTTAGAAGGATGCCTACTACGCCCTCCATCACATGCGGGCGATCGTAAGGGACCATCATCACCTTCTGCTACCAGATAATCTCAAAGATTGGGCCGCGAGCTTGTCAGCAGTCCAGGACGCGGACCTCAGACAAGAATTCTTTCGCATCCAGTCGGAGTTTGCGGACATCATCCATCAAGATGTCCTTCATACCGCGGGGCAGTTCTTCCTCAGATATCAACCGTCCAACAGTGAGATAGATGTAACGCTACAAATGCAGGGTGACAACGACCGTGATTTCATGACCATCACGACAGACGGCGGCTTCACCCACGCTCCTGTACGATGAGTTGAGTCAAAAGTAGTGATGTGTAGTTCTGAAACATTGATTGGCTCATGTTGCAATTAAACTTTAATGAATTCGTATGTCTCTTTGGTTTGGACGGTTGTTCAACTTAGATGTAATCGATGCTATTTATTAGTAGGACCATGAATCGTGCTATTAATGTCTTGCTTTTCTCTTCCGATCCTTTTGTTGCATACTTACACATTGCTTATGTATTGTCTGTTGTTTGGCTTGTGCATAGAGATGCCGTCGTATGTCGTGTACAAGGGTAAGGTTCCCGGAGTCTACGATGACTGGGAGGAGTGTCGGAGACAGGTTCACCGTTTCAGCGGTAACAGTTACAAAGGGTACACCACTAGGGCGGAGGCCGAATCTAGATACGCCCGCTATCTAGCGGGAGAGAGGAGGGAGCGTTGGAGGAACCGGATGAAGACCAGTTTGATCGCGATGATGTTCATCGTGATGACCACAGCTCTCTTCTATGTGATGGTAGTTTAGATGATCGATATCGACTTGTAATGTGAAGGCAAACTCGATACTCGCGGTCTTGAGACTTGTAATGTTTTATCTTTGTCCGGTCTTTTGAATCCGGAGACTAATATGATGAATTGTATTCGGAGACTAATCTTCTATTGTATTTGATGAATCTGATGTTGCTGTGTGCTGTTGTCTATATTCTATGCAATAATATATTTTGTAACCTGTGCAAAAATCAGAAAAGCAAAAAAAAATAAAACCTAATATTCATACTAATGGCGCACCACACAAGACACTAATGGCGCACTGTGATCATCACACTAATGGCGCATTAGCTGCTGGTGCGCCATTAGAATGCCAAAGCACATTTGTACATATGGCCCCTGGGAGGCATTCTAATGGCGCACTGCAGGCTATACTAATGGCGCACTACGTGGTGCACCATTAGAACACCAGATACTAATGGCGCACCAGTAGTGCGCCATTAGAATTTAATTCTAATGGCGTGATGCCAGTGGCGCACCAGTAGTGCGCCATTAGAAGGCAAATTCGGTGCGCCACTAGCATGCCTTTTCCTAGTAGTGCCATGCAAACACATTGACATTCGCCCGCAGGAAAGCAACGAGCGCGCTTTCCTATTTAGGATCAAGCGTGGCGCTGATGGTGAAGGTACCACTAGTGCCGTCCTCCTTGGCGGCCACTTTCCTGGTCTCTGGTGAAGCTGTCTTTGCCTTCTTGTACTTGCCGGTGGAGCTCGATGGTGCGTCCTCGATGGTAGCGTAGCACTCCGAAGAGGTGCGCTTGCCGGAGTGGGCATTAGAGCTACTCTTGCCGAACTTGGTCTTCTTCTTCTTCCCCCCGGGAGCTTCAGCGGCAAGTGGTTTGCGTTCTGCTGCGGTTGCTGCTTCCCGGTAGATTTTGTCGGTACAGATAAGTGCATCTTTCTTGTCGCCGTGGACAGAAATAACACTTATTGGACCGGGCATCTTGAGCACGTTGTAAGCATAATGAGAGGCTCCCATGAACTTGGCGAGCGCTGGACGGCCGAGTATCCCATTGTAGGGTAACGGGAAATCAGCAACGTCAAATGTGACTCTCTCTGTCCTGAAATTCAGCTCGCTGCCAAACGTTCCTGGCAGTGTGATCTTCCCCTTCGGCTTGCTCCTTCCCGGGTTGATCCCTTGAAAGATACCAGTCTCTTCGAGTTCGCTGTCGGGGATCTGAAGCTTCTTGAGCACCGCGGAAGAGATTAGATTCAGGCCGGCCCCACCGTCAACCAACATCTTTGTGACCTTGAGGTTGCGGATGGTTGGCGAAACCAACATCGGCAAGCACCCGACCGCAGTGATGCGATCAGGGTGATCCTCAACATCAAAGACGATGGGCATGCTGGACCACTTCAGGGGCTTGCGCGATTCGACTGATGGTTCTGCTGCATTCACCTCCCGCACCCACTGTTTGAGTTGACGGTGCGAGGTGTGCAGAGAAGCACCGCCGTCAACGCACAAAACCTCCGTCGCCTTCTGAAACTCTAGGTCGTCGGTCTCATCCTCATCCATCTCATCATCCTCATCTTCTTCTTCGTTCTTGTCGCGGCCACATGGAGGTCTATCTCCTTGCCGCTGCTTGGCCTTGGCGCGGCGCCCTCCCCGGGCGGGAAGTTTCTTGCCGGATCCTCCGCCACCTTCCCGGGCCTTCTCCTTGTCGCGACGCTCATACTTAGCCTTCTGCAGCTCTGCCATCTGCTCAACCTTCTTGCATGCTTGGAGGTCATGGCCCTTGGTGCGATGGATCTTGCAGTACTGCTTGCCGGAGCCGTCCTGCTTGTCGGCGGCCACCACAGCCTCGCCGGAGTCGCCAGCCTTGGCCTTGTCGGAGCCGCCTCCGTTGCCGGACTGCTCAACAACTAGCACATCCTTAGCCTTTCTCTTTCTGTTATTCCACCTCCGGTTCCTCTTTGCCAGAGGGGCGTCCTCACTGTCAGATCCTTCTGCTCCTACATTCTCTCCGGGGAGTTTCCTCCCCTCTTCAGCACGTGCACACTTGTCGGCCAGAGCATAAAGCTCGCTGACATCTCTGATCTTGCACATCGCCATCTCCTCCCTCATCCTGCGGTTACGCACGTTCTGATGGAACGCGCTGATAACCGCGGCAGGGTGGACGTCTGGGATGTTGCGCTGCACCTGGCTGAATCTCTGTATGTACTTGCGCAGGGATTCTCCTTCCTTTTGGGCAAGCAAATGAAGATCGCTTTCCTGGCCATGGGGCTTGTGGCCGCCTGTGAATGCGCCGACAAACTGATGGCACAGGTCCGCCCACGAAGAAATGGAGCTGTCCGGCAAGTGCATGAGCCAAGATCTGACATTGGGTTTGAGCACCAGCGGGAAGTAGTTGGCGAGGATCTTCTCATCGCGCCCCCCGGCAGCCTGCACCACGATGGTGTAGACGCTGAGGAACTCTGACGGATGTATCCTGCCATCGTACTTCTCGGGAACGTCTGGCTTGAAGTTCTTGGTGCTGGGCCACTGGACTTGCCGCAGCTCACGAGTGAACGCAGGGCAACCTACCGCGTACGGCAAGTCGCCTGGTTCCCCTGGCGCATGCATATCGACAGTGGGCCCAGCGCGCTGGTCAGATTGACGCCGCGCTTCTCTCCTGCGCTCGATGCGAGTACGAGCGTCTTCGTGTCGTCGTTCTTGGAGAACGTGGCGTTGATCGCGGCGAGCTCGCGGGTCCGACGACGCGGTGGAGTCGGTGTCGAGGTTGGCCCGACGAGTCGGCGATCTTGCCCTTCGGGGTGGGGAGTGCATGGTAGTGGCATCCCCGCCGGTCTTGTCGGCGTCGGCTTGCGCCTGGGCGTCTTGCCGGGGCTTCGATGTGCTCGGTTGCCGGGGCTTGTCGGCGTTGGCGAAGCCGACGAGGCTCTGTATGGTCATCCTCCAGTCGTCGATCTTGTCTGGCGCTGGAGGGTAATCTAGAAGCAGCTGGGCTCGGGCCAGTGCTTCCTCTGGAGTCTTGGGCGGCGGTGGCGAGCGACGCGAGGTGCGGGACATGCTCGGACTCCCAACTGGGTTGGAAGGAGCGGTACCCCGTCCAGGCGACCGCACCTCACTCGTGCTAGCATGCTGGCGTGCACGCTGGTCTTGAACGTCTCGCGATCCGCCAGCTTGGCCTTGTTCCAACGCAAGCACGGTGCTTGGGGCACCGTGGCATTGTCGATCTTGCACCTCCTGAGAGGGGTGCGGTGGATATCTAGACGCTGAAGCTTGCAGGGCCTTGTCCTTGGACCTGGTGACGACGTGAGTCCCACCGCCGGCGCCCGCTCCTCCGCCTGCGTCCACCCCACCGCCCGTTTACTCCAGTGGCGATAGGACAGTCGCAGACGGAGCGGCTACCTCCGAAGCCTTCTTCTTCGGTGGCATGTCGATGAAGATGTTGATGTAGCGCGCGTAGACGCCGGATCAGATACGCACGACCTCGACGCCCCCCTACCTGGCACGCCAAAGATGTCGTGGGGCTTGAGGGCACGAGCACCTATGGGGCAGGGGGCCCCTTCTGGTCCGGCAAGGGAGCGGAGGGTGCGCGCAGAGCAGATCGAGGCGACAGCACGCGGGGGAGATTTTTACCCATCTTCGGAGCTCTCCGGAGAGATGAAACTCCTACTGCTGCTTTGTGTTTGTATTTGTTCTTGCTCTAGAGCGTGGGTATGCTGTGGTCTCGAATGAGTCGAACTGACCGAACCCCTTCTTCGTGCGCACGGGCCTCCTTTTTATAGTCTAAAGGGGTCACCGACATGTGGCAACACAGAGAGAGAGAGAGGAGTAGAAAGGTAAAAATGCGGGTTGGTACAACTGCTATCTACAATGCCCCCCACCTAACTCTGACGGCAGGGGACAAGAGCATTTAATGCCCGTCTGGTCGCTCCAACAGTGCAGGAAACGATCGTTAGGGGCGCCACCGATCGCCACGATGGCCTCCTAGTCACCTTCGCTCGCCACCTCGCACTGCTAGGCTGCACAGCCACACGCCACGTGCACCAGGAATGATCCTGTGGCGACATGTCATCAGGCGAGCTGGAGCATGGGCGCAGAGTGGTGGCCTCACCGCGGCAAGCGCCTTGGTTGGCCTTCCCGGCAAGCTCCTCTTGCCGGGGTCTTGTTCTTCCCGGCAAGCTTCTCTTGCCGGGGCCTTGTCCTTCCCGGCAAGCTCCTCTTGCCGGGGCTTTGTCTTCAAAGTTAACACTTTGTTCTTGAATGGTAGTAATATGAATGACGAAGGGTCTTGGCGGACGCCCGGCAAGCCTTGCCGCGGGACGCTGCAACTGCCCGTGCCCAAGTTCGGGGTACTAAGGTACCCCTACTTTAGTACACCGACAAGCCTAACATGTACTGTACCAAATCAATTCGCACTACAAATGTCATTCAAAACTTTGAATTCATGTTATGTTCAATTAAAAAATTTAGCTACGTGTATAATGCATGCAACCTAGTACTCAAATGAATGTTTTAGTGCATTCCAAACGTATATACTACCGCGTCAATATGAACTAAATTTGAATTCGTTTCTCTATTTGAATAAGATCTACAATAATGATTGTTGTGAAGTCAAAGCGTTTGAATTCGTTTCTCTGTTTTATTAAGATCTACAATCATCATTATTGTCAAGTTAAACCATTGTTTGTGTATTATCTTCACAGCACACCACATGATTAGTCTCGAGTTACATATGAACTATGTGTACTATATGAACTCGAACTCGATTTTTTGAATCCACTTTATGTTAATTTCAAATCATAGGACATTTCAAGCTCTAGCTAGATCTTCATAAACTAAACCATGTCTCATATGTATAATGTGTTTATCACATTATGAATGGTGCCCCTCCCCCTACGCCTACAAGTATTTAGATGTGAGTTGCAAACACCACACATTACCACAAATTCAAATAAAATGTGAGAATGTTCGATATATATAGTATTGTTTAGATTGTTCGATATTTAGTTGTAAGCTGCAAACGCCACATATTATCACAAATTCAAATAAAATGTGAGATTGTTCGATGTATAGTATGGTTTAGATTGTTCGACATTTAGCTGTGAGTTGCAAACGCCATGCATTATCACATTATGGTATAACATGTGCAAAACCACAACACATGTATCACCGCTATATTCATGCATGCATATGTTTAAAACACTATGATCTCCTATTCAAATATATGAATCCACTTTCATATCAAATTATGATCTTTGTTAGTCTCTTACACCCACACAATCCTCTAACCTTTGTAGCTACCACTAACTTTCTCTCGTGCATGCACACGCCCTCCTCACCCTCCCCCTCCCTCAGCATTATATCCATCACGCACATTCATTTTTTTTCTTCTTTAGGTCGTTCTCCCACAATCTCCACAACTCCTTTCCGACACACACCGATCGATAAACCTCTCCAGCGATGTCTGCCTACAACATACAAACGCACCTTCAATCTCCTCCTTTATGTGTCCTTGCCTCGTGTCTCTCATACGGTCCCACTCACATGTAAACTCTCGCCCCTCTTTTCATCGATCTCACAACCGCACACTCCTCCCCCTATCTAGCTAGTAGCTGGGCCTCTCGCACCAGCTCCATTCTCTCTGTCTATCCGTCTCGTCGGGCCTTATTTGCCTCTAACAAATGGACGTACACCAACCGATCTCCCGCTATACATATAGCTAGCTAGGTCCTTATAACTCGTTTTTTCCCACGCGTCGATCGATCTACCTCATTAGTTATGTCCCTCCCTTCCTCTGACAAACAACAATTGATCTACCGATCTAGTTAGGTTTGCTTACCAAACACATGGTTCCCCGTCATCATCCATGGATGTGTCCCGACAGATCTATCATGCACAAACACACACAGAAACACATCCCCACTCTTATTGATAATATTGTAGTTCCACCCTCAGTTTGTCTAGTAGGCCTCTCCCACCATCTTCAAGAAGAAACTCCATCACCCATCCAGCACTCTACCCCTCTCCCTCCCTCTCTCTCTCCTCTCTCTCTGTCCCATCCTATTTCCCATCCTTCAGTTATGTATCGATGTCGACCGATCTCCCTCAGGACATAGTTGGGTCTCTCCTTCTCAGCACATATATGAGTCGTTCTACCTCTATAGTTAGGCCTCTGCCTACCCCTGCCCCCATCCTCTCGCACACACACACACACCGATACATCGAGCGCTCTAGTCATGTCTCCCTGCCACACACAAACTTGACCGGTGCCCTCTAACGTTCCGGTAGCTAGGTCAGTCGCCCTATATCTTTGACTTGCACACACACAATTTCGATGGCTCTCTTCATCGATCTTGCACCCACCCACTTGATCCTCTCTTCAACTCTATCGATATCTATGACCCCTCCCTCTCTTCTCATGGATCGCCCGACCCTCTATATATGATATGGATAGGCCTCCATTTCACACACATTGCATGCAAAATTTTGTTTGAGATGTCATCGACACATATTCCCACAAATACATTCACGAAATCAACCTCCCCCCCCCCGAAAAAACACTCACAAACACACAAGCCATTTGTCTAGGTTTGTTTCTCTCACACACACTCACGTAGGTGGGGGACTTGCACGAAGAGAAGAGGTGCAAGCACGATGCACGTACTCCCGTCTCTTTCCCAACCACACCCGCGCGGGTACATGATGGAGCTCATTTCTGTACGAAAAGGCAGCCCACGTGGTAACTTGAAACGTGTACTGGTTGTCCACTAGATGGAGGGAGGATCGTCTACCACGGGTGAACAAACAAATTGCGACTTGATGTGTTATGTTAAAAAAGAGGCAAACCATGTGGGGCCTACCTTAGAGGCAAGTCTCTATACACTGGAGTACTTTTGATGTGTCCCGTCAACTGGCAGAATGAGGAGAAGCTTGCTTAGTACGCCGTCTCCCCCGCCCACGGGCGCGGTGGCTCGCAGGATGAGGTGAAGCTTGCTTAATACGCCTTACGCCCGCTCCCTCGCTCACACACGCGGTGGCTCGCAGGAGGAGGAGAAAATTTTACTAGTACTCCCTCCATTTACTCCTCGTCCCTACTACCTTGGTTAGAGAGATTATCATATTGTTTGGAATATATGTCCTTTAGTAGATTTCAATATGAACTACTAGTACATACTCCAAACACTGATGTATATAGACGTATTTTAGAGTGTAGATTCACTCATTTTGCTCCGTATGTAGTCCATATTGAAACGGACATAATAGTACGCACTCTCCCTCGCCCCTCGACCCTCGCCACGTGGTGGACGTGTAGCAATTCATTCGGTCTCATATAGCCAGAACGATATATACTGCAGTACCATTATTGCTCGACTTCCCGAAGAGGCGAAGAGCCAATCGCAAGGTTAATAGTTTGGAGATGCCAAGCGCAAGGTTTATAGGAGAACGAGTAGTAGGTGCCACGTCATTTATAAATAAAGTTTTTTTTTCTTTAGTGGCATGTACGCAATATAAATAGGTTCATATGGAGAGAAAAGGAAACCGCTCCACTATATACATAGACAGGACGAGCCTACACGGTTGCTTGTTGGGGTTGCTCTCTTCAGTTTTCACACTCTCTCGCACAAAACCACTGTGGCCACATCTCACGTCCGCCGGGGGAAGGGGTGGATGCTTAGTGTAGATGCAGTCGCCGTCGCCGACGGCGAAAACCCACTGTCGACACGTCTCGGTCAGGGGTCCCCGCCATTCTCTCTCACAAAGCCGGTGAGGTTACCTTCGTGCATTGCTCACTTCCGCGACGTGGGTAGTTGCCTCCTCCTGCCGCCCTCCTCTAGGTTGAGCTATGTCCCGACATCCCTCAGGTACAACTCCCTTTACAGTCGGCTTGCACCACTGCTCCAGCTGCCCACATCACTCCATGTGGATATTTCTCTACTTCTTTGCCCCGCACATACCTCTACTGGCTTCTACGTACTATATTTGTGATGAGTTTATGTCTCATCAACTAGTCCCAGTAATCTTATTCTAATCATGCTTCTTCAATTTCTTTGCCACGGGGATGCTCATCTCGATTTTGGTGAAAGTGCACAAAGTGATCCGATGGTCAAAGGGTTGCAAACTTCATTTCTTAGGAAGCGCCGAAGTTGCCAGAAAATTAAAGCCTGGTTAGGGTTTACGGTTCGAGGGCTAGGGACTGCATGGATCGTTTTTTCTTTAGTTGTCTCTGTTTCAATGGCTAGGGACTGCATGAGTAGTAGTAGTACTGTAAACCTTACACCCGCTCCCTCGCCCACGCGCGCGGTGGCTCGCAGGACAAGGAGAAAATTTTACTAATACTCCCTCCATTTACTCCTCGTCCCTACTACCTTGGTTAGAGAGATTATCATATTGTTTGGAATATATATGTCATTTAGTAGATTTCAATATGAACTACTAGTACATACTCCAAACACTGATGTATATAGACGTATTTTAGAGTGTAGATTCACTCATTTTGCTCCGTATGTAGCATAAATTTGAGACACTTATCTTGGAACGGAGGGAGTACATATTTGCTATGATCTGTCAATCATTGAGATGCAATAGCATGCATGTTAGTCTCCTTTGTATTTGATGAAATGTTGCAATGGGCAACCTTGGACGCAAGATACATGTAACAGAAGCTGGAAGCTTCATAGCATTGTACTATCTCGCTGATATATTACAGTACGTACTATACAAGTAGTACTATGTAAAGAGTTAGGTGTCGCATGGTGTCCAGAAAATATGGTGATAGTGTGAGGTGGGCCATGTAATCACTGAGCCTGCATGTTTTCACTGCTCTTGCACTCCTCCGCCGTAAGAATGGAGAAAATTGTAATCTAGTAGTACCTCCTTTCGCCGAAAGCGTGGGACATCAAATAGTCCTACCACCTTAGTAATAATGACCAATGAGCCGGCAAATCACATAGACCCAGCAGTAAGTTGGACGGACGAAGCAACCATCACTCTTGAATCCGCTTCTCCCTTCAATGCAGGCGCCAGTGAGAGGTCGCGTCTGCTCTGCCCGGGCATGAATGCGACACCGATTCTTTGGAGCGGCGCTGACCGTTTCGGACGGGAAGCACGCGCGAGCAATGGAGGGGCTTTGGGTGGGCCAGGCTGGCCAGGAGCGGGCGTGGCAGCTGTCCGCCTGTCCCTACTGGATGCCCGGAAATGAGAGGATGCACCGACTCTCGCGGCTAAAATCGTACACTACACACCATCTCTCTGTAGGAGTAGGTCGATCTGTCGCTCCCTCTAACACACACATGTTGTTAAACACACACACACTCACACGCACACGCACACACATGTTCATAGAATAGGAAAATCGTGTGAGTGTGAAGCCATAGGAAGTGAGATACAAATGGAGTATGTACAAGAAGAGAAGAGGCATCTCTTAGTTGTTTGGATTAATTGTTGCATTTAGAGACAGAAATCAGGGCTTTGATTGGAGGAATGACCGGTCAAGTTTCTCCTTCTCCTCCAATCTGCTTGCACCTTGGTCCCGCTGCACCTTCTAACCTGACTTATTACACCTAGACGGAGGGAGTCATACGAGATACGGTGGCACACTGACTTAGGTCGAATACAAGTGCCCAAAATTGTGTGCATGTTATAATAAGGATTCACTTAAAATAGTACATGAGCAAACAGAGGGATCAATTGGACAGTGTTCCTGAGCAGTAGCGAGATGTGTGAGGTAAGATGCACCGCTGGTGCTTTTAATTTTTCTTATTAATTTGTTTGTTTCACCCTCTGACTGGTGGGACCCAACGTACTACGTGGAGAGAGGTAAGGTCAGTAAGGCTGCATTATTTTGCACCACTGTGGATAGTCTTACCACCAAAGCCACATGACACGATTATGATTTAAATCCCAATGACTCCCACACACACAAAAAAATGGCATGCTTGTCACACGAATGCAGGAATGTATAAAAGGCTATTTTCCTCTCGTTGAACATAGCGGGAGGGTTGTGTAGCTGGTTAGCCTGTTCGCTCATCAAACTTGAGGTCTCGGGTTCGATAACTACACTTGAGCATAATTCATGCCAAGAGGATTCTTTGACTGGTCAAAATGGATGGATACGGAGCTATACGATCTCGTAGTGACCGTATAATCACCTCATCACGTATAAGTTGCAGGCTCGGCGCTTGTTTTCTAGGGTTTGCACTCCTCACACTCTCTCAAGTATATATATACACGCTGGAGCCTCAGCGCTTGTAGTTGCTCTCTTCACACTCTCTCACCCTCTCCAGATCTAAACAAGACTTCATTGGCCTCTTTCTCTCCCCTCACTGCTGGTCTGCTTGTAGTTGCTCTCTTCACACTCTCTCACCCTCTCTAGATCTAAACAAGACTTTGCTGGCCCCTCTCTCTCCCTTCACTGCTGGTCAAAGAGCCGTCCGCCGAGAAGGGAAGGAGGCTTAACGCTGTTGCCGTCGGCGAGGGAGGGAATCCACTACCGGCGCAGCTGTTCACTTTCACCCAGCAGCGGTGCGGGAGGGCCTCCGACCCCTTCTTCTTTGCCGCCGTACATAGTGTGGGTCGAACGGCCTCTGATCGCCCACCGAACCACACCCCGAGAACCTTAACGTATAATTTACTTATTCCACATGCATTGCTCTAGCTGCATGTGGGCTTTTTCCGCTTCTGCACTCGAATCTAGGTGTTGGATCAAACAGGAAAGTAGTGGGGCAAGTTGTATACCATGAATCTAGGACGTGGTTCAAAGAGAAAAGGAATGGGGGAAAGTAGTGGGAAAAGTTGTATAGCATGAATCTAGGATGTGGTTCAAAAAGGAAAGGAAGGGGGGAAGTAGTGGGGAAAGTTGTATCGCATGAATCTAAGATGTGGTTCAAAGAGGACAGGAATGGGGGAAAGTAGTGGGGAAAGTTGTATAGCATAAATCTAGGACATGGTTCACAGAGGAAAGGAAGTGGGGAAACTACTAGTACAGACTGGCTATCCAGCACCTACATTGGTCGAAAAGGGAAAACAATGACAAACGCAGTACGCACATCTGTAACAAACTGATCTTTTGTTTTGGGGGACAAGGCTGTAGAGTTTGAGCAGGAGTAGATTTGCTGTGCTCACATAGGGAAAGGTGTCTAAAGATAACAAAACTGGGACCAACACAAATATGCTCCTTGGTTGTTTGTTCTTTGTTGCAACAGACTGTGCATCACCCCAGTACATCGGTAGATGCACATGGTGCTGGTGCATCCACTGTCCCGTGCAACTCTTTAGCTGTTGTTAATCTAAGGCCCTGTTTGGTTAAAAACTCCCTAGTCCCTACCTCCTTGGTCCCAGGGACTAAACATGGACTGGAGGTTATTAAATGACATGCTAAAAGACCATGTTACCCCTAGTAGTGAACTAATAGAGACAAGGTGCGATGCGTGGCAGGGGCAACTGTTGGAAAAAGTCCCAAAAAGACTACCTCGGGGTCTTCTTTCTTTAGTCCCAAATGGCCACTTTTTGTCCTAAAAGTCCCTCATGTTTGGTTTAGATGGGACTGACACGGAGTTTTTTTAGTGCCTCCACCAAAATGTCCCTGTAAACAAACACCCTCTAATAATGCCACTGGAAAATTGATGCAATGCCACAGTTAAAAGCAAATTACATGTTTAACGAATTTTATTGTTAATATAATCAATCTATTAATATTAATCAATGCTACCGTTTGAGAAATGCTATTGTCTTGCTTTCTTTCCCATTTAGATAAGTGGATGCTTCTTTTTGTTGGCTTCTGTGTCATCCACTGTAATTGACCACTAGTTGTTTCCTTTACACCTCTGTGTAAACAGGGTTATCTAATTCACCTCGTTGCCATTGTGATCTTTTGTTGCACTGCACAAAACACTTTTGTTTTAAGAGTGTTTTGTGCAGTTCAACCAAAATGTCACACCGACAATGTTGCTTGATTGCTTGATCTTAGTGGAACTGCACAAGAGGAGATCTTACTTCCTATCCGTGTTGGCAAATTTGGTTCAGAACTTCTTCTTATGAGTTGTTTGAATTCCGCATCATGAGAGGTCAGTACTAGCCTTCTTTCACATGATTCTGCAGTGTGCTTTCATATGTTGTGCTACTTGTACGGTAATGTTGCTTGATTTTAGTGAACTACACAAATGGAGACAAGACTTCCAATTTGTATGTGCACCGTAATATCCCATTGAGGTAAGATAAGGGTATTTCACAACTGTTGGCCTGTATTTTGCCACTTTCATCAGAAAATTAATGTCATTGTTTAGTGCTATACTTCTGCAACCTAATTGACATGCCAAATCTTACATTGAAGGCGAAGCTTGTCTGTTATTGAACCAATTGATGAAGGGGAAGAACAAGCGGAAGAAAAATAAAAATCAAATCCTGGTGATGTAATGAAGCACTGGAACTGTGATGACACAAGTAATGATATAGTTTTGCATCTTAATTTATTGCTATGGTTGGAACGAACAATTGTTTTGCCACTGATTTGATGCCACTCTTAATGTAATACGTAATTATCTCTACTTGTGCAAATAGGGATCTTCTTTGAAGATACCATATATTTTAGTGGAACTGCACAAGAAGATGTTGGAAACACTAATCTAATCGAGGAGTATATAGTAACTTAGTAAGCATGGCCACCACAGTAGATAGCAATAGATGGTTCCGGAGAAGTTCTTCATCTGTATGCTCTACACAATAAGCCTCCTGACAAAGGTTGGTACTCGCCCACTGATTTCATCCATATGATTGAGCTTTGTCATCTCTATTGGTGTTCTGCTACTGTTTAGATACTGTCATCAAAAAGTGGTATTGTCCTTGAGAAGTGTTTCATTTGTGTTGTTTTAAATATTTCCTTTCCTTTTTTTTGAGCAAACAGGGATGCTAGCATTTAGTTATCCTCTTGTCTTTGCACAATAGGATCATCCTCCTCTGAAGAAGAATATGGAGTACATGAAGTGACTAGTTCCGATTATGCCAAGATGAAGAAGCCCTGTCTATCTTCTCATCAGA
>NC_041385.1:96931365-96966192 GCF_002162155.2 Triticum dicoccoides | reverse complement strand
GACCAAACTAACTTCAGCTCAGAAGGACTGACAAATCTCCATTTTCTAACTGTCAATTCATAGTACAGTTTGCTTTATAGTAATCACATTTTTTGTATTTGTGCAAACAGGGGTGCTCAGCTTGATTTCAATGGGAACTGCACAAAATGTTCATGAATACATCGAATCATTCATTTCCACCACAAGAAAGGAGGTGCCGATAAGTTCAAGGCGTTGCAACATATAAGGGCGAAATCATACAAGCTACGCGCGAATTTGGTTGATTTTGGTGGAATTGCACAAAAAGAACAGCTGGTTTATTTAGCACGAGGTGCCATGTCAATGTCCCAACTAATGGCAAACCCTGCCCATTCCACAATCGTAGGCATTTGATATTTTGGAATGGGAAAACCTTGTCAAATTTTGCTCATTGATTTTAGCAAGAAGACATGCGTTTGATATTTTCGAATGGGACGCCCTTTGCTGTCAGCAGCGTCGATCCATTTTTTCTTTATTCTTAAGTTGTGAAGTAAATATTGGCTCCGACATGTGAATCGCTGAGATGCATAATCCTCGATTGTTTTGAATGTTCTCTATGACATGTGAATCACTGTGATTGCAATGTATAGGAACGCTAAAAAGCTGCTCAAACTCTTTGTACTCCTTCTGTTCCTTTTTACTTCGCACATTGTCTGGTAGCATACAACTGAAGTGCTCAAGTTCTCTAGCAAATTACTGTATCTCATGAACTTGCTCAACCACGGAGCGCTCTTCAATCAGCCTGTAATCGTAGAATTGCTCCATGATGTACAGCTTAGTGCCAGCAACCGGAGGGTAGCAGCAGTGGCCTTACTTGGACCCGAGCGGCGGCGACCTACCATGTTCTACTCTTCCTCGTTTTCTGTGTGGCACGGCCTCGTTGGCAGTGGGGCGGGGCCTAGGTGGAGCTGGCGATGTCCTCTATCTCATTGCCGGTGGGCGGCGCCTCGGCGGAGCGGGGGAAAATCCTCCCCCTCGTTGCCGGCAGGGTGGGGCCTCGGTGGAGCCGGCGGTGTCCTCTGCCTCGTTGTTGGTGCCGCGGGGCCTCGGCGGAGCAGGGCCTCGTCGACACCAGCGGAGCAGGGACTCGTCGGAGCCGGCATTGTCTTCTGCCTCGTCCTCGGTCTCGCCAAACAGCGCCTCGGCCTCTTCATCACCCTCTTTGTAGGCGGTCGCAGCCTCCGCCACCCGCATGCAGTACCGCCAGCTCTCGAGGCGGCCCTCGCAGGCGGAGCGGTACGAGTCGAGCAGCGCCTCCTGCTCCGCCCGCTCCGCGGCGATCTGCTCCTCCGCCTGCAGGTGCTCCTGGAGGAGATGGTGATTGTAGGCGGCGTCGGCCGGCGCCTCTCGGAACGGCTCCTCACACTTCTGCCTCACTGTGTCCATATATTGGGCATGGGCCTCGCCGATGGTCATGGTGCAATGCACCGGCGAGGATGGCACAGAGGAGGGGGTTGGCGCCAGATTGTCAACTACCATGTTCTCCATTGGGACGTCGTCGTCCTCCGGCTGCCTGCCGGCCAGCCAGTCTGCAGCAATGGCTGCCATCTCCTTGTGGTCTATCGTCCGCCCATCCCAAAGAGCGTTGGAGCGCGAGGAAGCCATGGTGGGCAGTAGTGGTGTGGACAGGAGAATAGGAACGGATGCGGATGACTGCGGCTATGGCCGGCGCAACAGTTTATATAGCAATGGTGGGCGGCGGAGGGATGGACGTGTGGTGCCGGAGTAGCCGCCTCGGCAACCGTGTATCATTAATGTGGGCGGCAGAAGGACGGACGGACGACACTTGTGTCATTTGAAGGCGGAGCAATCACATGCACCGGGAAGCGGGGCGGGCGGCGCTGACCGTTTCAGGCGGAAAGCACGCGCGGGCGAGGGAGGCGGTCTGGGTGGGCTAGGGCAGTCAGACTCGTGCTTGGCAGCGGGTTGATCCGGCAGCCGGACATGCTGGCTCGCGAGCTACCTCACCAAGCTGAGCGACGACAATTAGACGATGGACGTAGCTTCCGACCAGGAGCCGGCGCCACTGTCCAAGCCGGTTCATGCCGTGTTAACCATAGAGCATGTGCGGCCGCACTTCGACGCCCTAATGGCGGAAGAGCTACCAGCATAGGAGGACCTGTGTTGCAACCTCTGTCTCCTCAACGAGCACCGGTGAACAAGCGAACGACAATCCCATCATGGACATGTGGCCCTATGATCCTGGCTTCCCGAATGAGCAGCGGGCGCTGTATCAGACTATCCGTAGGGCCTACGAGGCCCTCTCTGTCGTCCTTCGAGTTGTTTCGCTCGCCGTGGCGCCGCCGTCTCGCGTTGTCAACATGGTCAATGGACATGAGGATAAGGAGATGACTTTACTTGGAGAGGATGACAGCAAGTGCCTCCTTATTAGTATATAAAACTATAAATTTTTTTTGCTTCCTCCTGTTTTCCTGGCATCACAGTCCCACACCATTGTGAACCTATGTAGTCAATAAACGAGAGAATTGCACAAGAAGCGGCCAACAGCTGGGACCAAGCAGCTCGAGCAGTATTTGTGTTTTTGAGGTGTGAGCACTGCAGAGTTCTTCTTGAGCGATGTTTAGCCCAGATATTAATTTTTCTCCTCTGAACAACAACGAAAACATCGTTGCAGCTATTAACTGGGCGGGTTGTGGCTCGTCTAGCCCATGCCAGATATCCAGCCCAGATATTAATTTTTTACAAGATGAAAATGGCTAGCCCAGCTATACTTTTTTAGGAATACCCAAGCGAGGTCAAGTTGTTATTCTCCGCCCCGCTGGGCTGTAAATCTTTCCTAGGAGGGATGCATTAGGCTTAACAAGAAAATGGGCTTTAAGAAATAATAAATGGGATGTAATTATAAAAACTAGGCAGCAACTATAAAAAATGCACCAAACACGTAATTACTTTATAAAATATTATTTTTGGATATTGAAAATTTTAATTTCATTAATTGTTGCATGTGCAATGTTTCGTTGGATTTTTACGTAATATAAATTTATATTGAAATTGTATTTAATCTGACTAGAAATTTCGGGACAAAAATATTTCGGATCCCATCAAAATGTGGGAAATTTTATTGAATTCTGTTTTGAACGGTTGGTTGAAATGGGTTGTACTTTTAGCAAACTGTAAATGGGTTGTAGTAAATTCCATTAGAATTCAAAAATTGGCTGCACATTCTTACAAATCACAAATGGGCTATAAGTTCTCTGCCACACACTTGTGGCCTTACTAAGTTGACGCGTCCCCTGAAAAAAGAAGAGTTGACGCGTATGCAAGGCTTTGTTAACTTATAGTCAACACACGGTTCTAGCAGCAGTGGTCGTTGGATATCCATCCAACAGATGCCGTGCTTCTTCTTCAATCTCGGATATTCTAGCTTCACCCGCCCAAAAAAGATTCCTCCCCCTGACATCTGGGGTGCACCGTTTCGGAAGCTGACCTGTGGGCCTACTAAGTTGACGGGGACGGAGTGCTTTGTCAACTTAGTCAATATGAACGATTCTAGCTCCAGTGACCGTACAATGTCCATCCAACGGTCGTAGTGCTTCTTCAACCTCTGGTCTTGTTGCTCTAGTCGCCCAAAGCAGCGCCCGTCGTGCCGCATGCTCCTGCCTCCCATGGTCAGCTGTGCTGCCGCGGAGGCCTCACCGCCCCTACTATTCCCACCGCTGACCAGGCCCTGCGGCGACGACATCCTCACACCGCAGCCGAACCAGTGAACCCTCGTACTCCACTCCGCGCGGGCTTCCACTGCCGCGTCTTCCCCGGCTCCGCGTCGTCCCCTTCCTAGGCCTCGCCGTTGTCCATCGCCTTGGTGCTCTCGGCGCGGCGTGGTCAATGTGGTCAACGACCAACTTCCATCAGAAGAGTACTGTACGTGGAGAGGCTGACAGCTGGGTCCACGGCCGTAGCTGGGTCCACGGCCACAGCCCAGTTTTTTTGTGATTTGCCAAGTAAGTCGCTTTGGCAGGCCTGTTGGGCTGCAAATCTTTCAAGACGAGGAGAGCTTCATTCGGCTAGCCGAGAAAATGGCCTATCAGTAATGAGAAATGGGATGTACATTTTTAAAACACATCAAACCGGCAATTAGTTTCAAATTTCTTTTTTTCATTTCGAGATTTTAAATTGCATTGATTTTTATGCGTGGACAATTTGTTGGATTTTATATTGATATACATTTATTTTTCAAATCAGTTTGAATGTGACTCAAAATTTCGGGATTGAAAATAGTCCGGACCGCACCGAAATATGCAAAATTTCGTATAATTTTTTAACTGTGGCCACAATATGGGCTGTAATGCTAACAAAAGAATACGGGCTCCAAAAAACCTTAAAAATTAGCAAATGGGCTGTAAATTATTAGAAATAATGGCAGATGGGTTGTATGCTCTTTTCCACAGATTTGAGGCTTTCCTAAAAAAAGGTTGACGCACAAGCAGTGATTGTTGGATTTCCATCCAACGGCCGTCGTGCTTCTTCAATCTCTGCTCTTCCTGCTCTAGCCGCTCAAACAAGTGCCGGCGGGACTGCCTGCTCCCTCCTCCCCGCGGCCGGCTGTGCTCACGCGCAGGCCTCACCGCCCCACCGTACTCCCATCACTGGCCTAGCCATCCCTCTACTCACCCACACCTGCTGTTATTCTCCGGGGACGGCAGACGAACCAGTAAACCCTCGTATAGTTGTACTCCCCTCCGCGTGGGAAACAACTGCTGAGTCTTCCCTGCCTCTGTGTCGTTCCCTTCCTAGGCCTCGCCGTCGTCCACCGCCCTGGTGCTTTCGGCACGGCCTGGTCAACATGTTCAACGACCGACATGCATCTGAAGTGGACCGTACGTGGAGAGGCTGACAGCTGGGTCCACGACCGCACGCAAGGAAATGCCTCCTTATTATGCGCAGAATAATGATTCCTCCAGCTGACATCTGGGATCCACCGAAAGGGCCTCTGTATTTCGTGAAAAAAAATGTTACCGCCGCTGACAGCTTGGACCCACCAGCTATATCTTCGCACGCAAGGAAGTGCCTCCTTATTACGCACAAAAAAATGAATACTCCCCCTGCTAGCTGGGACCCAGTATAGTGGCAAGCTGACTTGTGGGCCTACTAAGTTGATGGGGACCGAGGGCTTTGTCAACTTAGTCAATATGCACGATTCTAGCTTCAGTGACCGTACGATGTCCATCCAACGGCTGTAGTGCTTCTTCAACCTCTGGTCTTCTTGCTCCAGCCGCCCAAACCAGCGCCGGTCGTGCTCGTGCTTCTGCCTCCCGTGGCCGGCTGTGATGCAGCGGAGGCCTCACCGCCCCCTACTACTCCCACCGCTGGCTAGGCCATCCCTCTACTCACCCACATCCCCTGTTATTCTGCAGCGACGACAGCCTCACACCGCAGCGAACCAGTGAACCCTCATACTCCTCTACACGTGGGCATCCACTGCCGCGTCTTCCCCGACTCCGCATCGTCCCCTTCCTAGGCCTCGTCGTCGTCCACCGCCCTGGTGCTCTCGGCGCGGCATGGTCAATGTGGTCAAGGAACGGCTTCCATCGGACGTGGACTGTACATGGAGAGGCTAACAGCTGGGTCCACGGTCGCAGCAAGGAAGTGCCTCCTTATTACGCGCAAAATAATTATTTCTCCACCAGACAGCGGGGACCCACCAGACGGGCCACCATATTTCGTGAAAAAAACGTTTCCCCCTGACTGCTGGGACCCACCGGCTACATCTTCGCATGCAAGGAAGTGCGTCCGGGCAAAAAAACAATTCGCCCCCCTAACTGCTGGGACCCACCAACAACATCTTCGCAGGCAAGGAAGTGCCTGACAGTCGGGACCCACCTGGTCGAAGCGTACGGAGCGTTGTCATTCTGGTCGCGAACGTGTACGTACATACTGGTCATTGTAGAGGCGCGCACGTGTCGTAGTAGAGGCGCGCACATAGCATGTACATGTATGTACAGCGGCCGGTGTGCAAGAAAGAAAATACGACCACGTACGTACATACGGGCAGGGTCTCGAACGCCTACTCGCGCATACGTACGACCAGGGCTCGTGTACATGGTTGGGTCAGAACGGAGAAACTGTGTCGTCGTCGTGTTCATGGGGAGCCAACCGGCTGGGTCAGAACGGAATGCGTCGTCGTGTTCATCGGGAGGTCTTGGACGGAACAGCCGATGGAAACGAGGCCTGGCGTACCGCAGAACGGAGGAAACAGCCTTGTGTTCGACCGACCACGTTCAAAACGGGATCCTGTTCATCGGGAGGGGTTTGTGGTACCGCAAAACGGAGGAAACGAACCTCCTACGATCGAAACGGGGGTCCTGTTGATCGGGAGGGGTGTGGCGTACCGCAAAACGGAGGAAACAGACTTGTGTTGGAGCGCTACGGTCGAAACAGGGGTCCTGTTCATTGGGAGGGGTGTGGCGTACCGCAAAACGAGACTCCACGGGATACTGTTCATCTCCACCGTCGACCCCCTCCAGCTTCCACGGGCTACTGTTCATCCACCATCGACCTCCTTCGGCCTCCACCTGCGACTGTTCATCCACAGGCTCCTGTTCATCCAGCCTCCACCGCGCGCTACTCCACCGGTTAGTGTTCAACCAGCCCTCTCCACGGGCTCCTATTCAACCACCCCTCCATGGGCTACTGTTCATCCAGCCCTCCATCGTCTACTGTTCATCCTGCCCTCCATGGGGTGGTCCTGTTCATCCTGCCCTCCACGGGGTCCTGTTCATCTAGCCCCAACCGGCTCGAACAATCGGGGTCCTGTTCATCCACCCCCACCGGGAACTGTTCATCCAACCCCCCCAGCAACGCTCACTGTTCATCCAGAGGCAACGCCATGGGGTCCTGTTCATCCACCCCCACTGGGAACTGTTCATCCAAACCCCCCCCCAGCAATGCTCACTGTTCATCCAGAGGCAGCATCGATCGACTTCAGTTAGCAGCAGTAGCGAAGGAATTGCTCGATCGGGTTCAGTTAACAGCCATCTATCGATCGCTCGGGTTCAGTAACGCGTAGCCTGCAGTGCAATCGCTCAGGTTCAGTTAGAGCCCAACGCCTCGCTCAAGTTTAGTTAGAGCCCAACGCCTCGCACACACACGCGTATGTACGAGAGAAACGCGCATCGCTTGGCCCCCGACCACCCACCGTAACCGAGGACTCCTCGATATTTTCCGCGCCCTCGCTTCTACCACGGTTTTTTCCGTCATGGACGGCCCAAAGAATGTCATGCAGCTGCATCTCCGGCCCGCCCAGGACGAAAATCCCATTTTTTGTCATGATTTTTTGTCATAGAAGTAGGACCCCACCACATCTATGATGATACCGGGTTTTGTCACAATTATTGTCATAGAAGTGTCATAAGTATGACAGAAAAGATTTTCCTTCGGCCCAAAATGTCACGGATGTGTCTTTTTTTGTAGTGTAGAGTCCAATCCGGACACGGGTATAATCTTCGGTCTTCATGTCTTCACAACCCATCAGTCCGGCCCACGGATAACAGGCCAGACGCCCGAGGACCCCTTAGTCCAGGACTCCCTCAGCTGGTATGGCCGGCCGCTGGGTATTGTAGGCATGTCGTGCTGGACGTCATGGGACGGCTGCGCCGCCTTGCTACATGGTTGCGCCTCTGAGACCCCGCCCTTCCTAGGTGGTGGCTTAGTCAGCACAACAGTCGCGCCCGCCGGGGCCGATGTAAAGTGGGGTGCATTGTAGCCATCCTTGTTTGTTGATGGAGGTCTGTTTTCTGGGAACCGTCCGGCATGCGCCAGCCGGCTTTGCTGGGTTGCGGCGCCTGGCCAGGTTGCACTAGGAAGCCAGCCAGGTGTGAGCCGGATTGAGGGTCGTCGCCAGCCCTGATGTTTTTGAAAAGGATCTGGGTTCCGTTGCCTGCCCAGGGTCCATCCCCCCGACAGTAGTCCCAGAAGTTGTGAAGGCTCACCGGCTTCAAGCAGGGGGGGCCTTCATAGTTTCACCCCCTGAGAAGGCGTTTGGGTTGATGAAGCTTGGGGCCGCCGGGTCCGGCAACACCCACTGTGTGCCAGCTTCCGGAAGTCAGATCGCGACACCTCGATATGGGTGGGAAACCAAGGCACCCACCAAGTCTTGAATGGGAAGGGACGCGCCTTGATGTTTGCTTGAACTACGTCGGTATTTCCCCAAATAAGAAAGGATGATGCAGCACAGCTACGGTAGGTATTTCCCTCAGTGATGAGACCAAGGTTATCGAACCAGTAGGAGAACCACGCAACACCATGTAAATAGCTCCTGCACCCAAAGAACAAATACTTGCAACCCAACGTAAGAGAGGGGTTGTAATCCCTCACGGGTAAAAAGATAGGTAAAATTGTAGTAGATTGGATAAATAGATCTCGCGGGAACACAAGAAAAAAAAATAAAAATTGCAGCAAGGTATTTTTGTATTTTTGGATTAATAGATCTGAAAATAAAAGCAAATAAAAATAGATCGCGAAGGCAAATATAATATAGAAGAGACACGGGGGCGTATATTTCACTAGTGGCTTCTCTCGAGAAATAGCATATGGTGGGTAAACAAATTACTGTTGGGCAGTTGATAGAACTTCAAATAATCATGATGATATCTAGGCAATGATCATTATATAGGCTTCACGTCCAAGATTAGTAGACCGACTCCTGCCTGCATCTACTACTATTACTCCACACATCGACCGCTATCCAGCATGCATCTAGTGTATTAAGTTCATGGAGAAACGGAGTAATGCAATAAGAATGATGACATGATGTAGACAAGATCTATTTATGTAGAAATAGACCCCATCTTGTTATCCTTAATAGCAATTATACATACGTGTTGGTTCCCCTTCTGTCATTGAGATCAAGCACCGTAAGATCGAACCCATCACAAAGCACCTCTTCCCATGGCAAGAAAAATCGATCTAGTTGGCCTAACTAAACCAAAGATTGAAGAAGAAATACGAGGCTATAAGTAATCATGCATATAAGAGATCAAAAGACTCAAATAACTTTCATGGATAAAAACATAGATCTGATCAATACCGAAAGTGGGAGCTTAAAAACAAAGAAAATATCCCCTTGTACAAATCATTTATTTCTGTTGATTGCTTTTATAAAGTTTAAAAACAAAAAAAATATAGAGGGGAACTTAAAACTTCACAAAAAGAAAAGTGAAAGTGAGAGGGACGAGCATTGTGAAAGTGGGAGCTAGCCTTGAACTTTGTTCATGCCCATGGAAACTTTGTGAATCTTGAATTACCGAAACTTTTAAACAAAAATAATTATCCCCTTGTACAAATCCATTGTATTATAAAAATAATGTGCCAACATTTTCCTTTAGGATGATTAGATTGCTTGTTGGTTTGTGCGGTGCAAAACAAAAACTTTGGCTGTAGTGCGTGATTTTACGTTTTTTACTGGAACGTCAAATGGTTCTGAAACTTTTTGTACTGTCTTTCTATACAAAATGTTTATTTTGTCCTAATTTTTCAGAATTTTTAGAGTTGCATAAGTATGGTGGATGTTCAAATCTTTACAGACTGTCCTGTTTTCACAGATTGTTGTTATAGTTTGATTATTTGCGTATGTTTGAATTCTTGTTGAAGACCCCTTGACTTGGGGACATAGAATTGTGATAGCATACAGTGGGTAATGTTTGTTTATAATTATACAATAATGTTACAGCGGTACATGATAGGATTTCATTGCCATATTCACTAACCCCGCCACTAAAAGTTCGGTTAAGTTTTGTATGGATGAAGCGTTCGAAGATCGAGGAGGTCTTGATATGAGGAGAAGGAGGAGAGGCAAGATCTCAAGCTTGGGGGTGCCCAAGGCACCCCAATTAAATATTCAAGGAGACTCAAGCGTCTAAGCTTGGGGATGCCCCGCAAGGCAGAGGCGGAGCTAGCGTGTTAGCGTTGGGTTCAGCTGAACCCAACGACTTCTCCTGGTCTAGTACAAGTAGATAGATACGTAATCCTGTGAACCAAATGAAAAACAAGGCCTGAACCCATCAAGTTCCAATGCCAGGTGAACAACCTAATAAAAAGGCCCAATAGTAAATTACCTCTATACTTCCTGTTCGTACTCTAATCTATTCTTACGCCCTCGGTCAGCCGTCACTCGTCACACGCCACGACAGCAAAGCCGGCGATCTTTGTCCAAAACTACAAATTCCAGGTACTGAGATCACATCAGCACATTGCCTCTCTAGTGTTCATATTTTAATATACTAATTGCTTACCCCATGTACTTATTTTCGTTTGAATGATCTAGGGTATGGAATGATATATCTCAATTTTGCACAAAATCATAATGGTATTTCTGAAAAGATAAATCGATCACCAGATCTAAGTAATATAATTCAAGGCCACCTTTAGACGTAGGTAAAGTGCATCATATTTCTAAAGAGGCAAGTCATCAATTTCTAAAAGATTATGCCTCTAATTTCGTCTAAGGTTTGCTTCCTAAAATCTATTGCTAGGGTTTTTAACTTTAAGTGTGATTACATGATAATTGGAATATTCACATATATTTGGGTTATTTTCCGACGGCTAAATGCACCGGAACTAGTTTAACTCCATAATCACACAATTTAATCATTGGTTTTTATAGTTACTAGTTGAATGTGTTGCTACCGAATAAAAATTGATAATATTTCCACATTTGCTATTCATAAATGATATTATATTTCTACCCCTTATGCTTTTTGAGTGCTATATAGTTCTTCTTCTTTGAAACAGAGTTCTATACATTTGATGTAAGGCGGTGCAAAAAAAAGATTGACCCTTCGTGCAAAATTAGACTTTACACTTAATTAATTAGACTACAGCCTCACCATAAATCAATGAATGAACCCATTGGCTAAATTTTCCGGCATCGCCCCTGCCGGAAGGCATCCCATCTTTCTTCAACAAGTATCGGTATGTTTTAGTTCTCGTTTCATTCATGTAATATGTGCAATCTTGGAGCGTCTTTTGTGTTCATTTTTCACTTTTCTTTTATGCACCATGCTGGTATGAGATAGTCCATGGTTGACTTATAGAATGCTCATTGCACTTCACTTATATCTTTTGAGTGTGGCTTTATAGAATGCTTCATGTGCTTCACTCATATCATTTGAAGTTCGGACTGCCTATTTCTCTTCCCATAGGAAACAGTTATTTGAAGAATGCTCTTTTGCTTCACTTATATTTGTTAGAGCATGATCTTTTGTAGAAAGAATTAAACTCTCTTGCTTCACCTATATCTATTTAGAGAGTCAAAAGGAATTGGTCAATTGCATGGTTAGTCATAAAATCCTACATAAAACTTATGGATCACTGAATATGATATGTTTTATTCCTTGCAATAGTTTTGCAATGTAGAGATGGAATATGTGGGAGGTACTAGTAAACGGTTGTGGTTAGTAAGAATATTCATGTTAAGGTTTGTGATTCCCGAAGCATGCACGTATAGTCTCTCGTTATTCTATGAAGTTGGAGCATGATTTATTATTGATTGTCTTCCTTATGAGTGGCGGTCGGGGACGAGCGATGGTCTTTTCCTACCAATCTATCCCCCTAGGGGCATGCATAGTAGTACTTTGCTTTGAGTGCTAATAAACTTTTGCAATAAGTATATGAGTTCTTTATGACTAATGTGAGTCCATGGATTATACACACTCTTACCTTTTTGCAATTTGCTAGCCTCTATGGTACCGTGCATTGCCCTTTCTCACCTCGAGACGTGGTGCAAACTTCGCCGGTGCATCCAAACCTCGTGATATGATACACTCTATCACACATAAGCCTTATTATATCTTCCTCAAAATAGCCACCATACCTACCTATTATGGCTTTTCCATGGCCATTCTGAGATATATTGCCATGCACCTTCCACCACTTCCGTTTTGATGGCTTGAGCATTCATTGTCATATTGCTTTGCATAATCATATAGCTGACATAGTAGTTGTGGCTCAGCCACCATTCATCATTTTTTATACATGTTACGCTAGATCATTGCACATCCTGGTACATGCCAGAGACATTCATATAGAGTCATACTTTGTCATAGGTATCGAGTTATAATTTTTATTTCTTTTGAGTTATAAGTAAATAGAAGTGTGATGATCATCATTATTCACTTTTAGAGCGGTGCCCCAGTGAGGAAAGGATGATGGAGACTATGATTCCCCCACAAGTCGGGACGAGACTCCGGACAATGAGAGAGAAAATGAAAAAAAGAAAAAAAGAAAAAAAATAAACAAAGAGAGAAGGGGCATTGTTAGTATCCTTTACCACACTTGTGCTTCAAAGTAGCACCATGTTTTTCATATGGAGAGTCTCCTATGTTGTCACTTTCATATACTAGGGGGAATTTTTCATTATAGGATTAGATGCACACCCACTTAGTTTAATATTGAGCTTTCATACACTTATAGCTCTTAGTGCATTCGTTGCATGGCAATCCCTACTCCTCACGTTGATATCGATTGATGGGCATCTCCATAGCTCGTTGGTTAGCCGCGTCGATGTGAGACTTTCTTACTTTTGTGTCTTCTATATATTTACCCCTATCATCATACTCTATTCCACCCGTAGTGCTATATCTATGGCTCGCGCTCAGTGTGAGGGTTGAAAAAGCCGAAGCGCGTTAAAAAGTATGAACCAATTGCTCGGCTTGTCACCGGGGTTGTGCATGATAAATACTTTGTGTTAAGAAGACAGAGCATGACAAGACTATATGATTTTGTAGGGATAACTTTCTTTAGCGTTGATATTTTGAGAGACATGATTGTTTGTTGGGATGCCTGAGTATTGATGTCTTTATGTCAAATTATAGGCTATTGCTTTGAATCACTTATGTCTTAATATTCATGCCATGATTAGATATATGATCAAGTTTATGCTAGGTACCATTCCACATCAAAAAAATTATCTTTTTTATCATTTAACTGCTCGAGGTAGAGCAGGAATTAAGCTTGGGAATGCTGATATGTCTCCGTCATATCTATAACTTTTTATTGTTTCATGCCAATATTATACAACTTTTGCATACTTTTGGCAACTTTTTATATGATTTATTGAACTAACAAATGATCCATTGCCCAGTGCTAGTTCCTGTTTTTTGCACGTTTTTTTGTATCACAGAGTATCCATATCAAATGAAGTCCACATGCAATAAAATTTCACGGAGAATTATTTTGGAATATATGTGATTTTGGGGAGTTGGAATCACTGCAAACTGAGGCCCACACAGCCCACAAGACACCAGGGCACGCCAGAGGCTCCTGGCATGTGGTGGTGGGTTGTGCCCTCCTCGAACGTCAGTTGGAGCTCTACTTTGGGCGCAAGGAAGCTTATACCCGAAAAAATCGTATTAAAATCTCAGCACAATTGGAGTTACAGATCTCCCTGAATATAAAAAACAGTTTTCGGCTAGATCTGGGGAACACGAAACAGAAGAGAACAGAGAGGGAGATCCAATCTCGGAGGGGCTCCCGCCGCTCCGCCGCCATGGAGGCCATGGACTAGAGGGGGAACTCTCCTCCCATCTAGGGGGGAGGCCAAGGAAGAAGAAGAAGGAGGGGGCTCTCTCCCCCTCTCTCCCGGTGGTGCCGGAGTGCCGCCGAGGCAAGGATCGTGACGGCGATCTACATCAACAATCTTGCTACCATCAACACCAACTCTCTCCCCCTCTATGCAGCGGTGTAACACCTCTTCTCCCTGCTGTAATCTCTACTTGAACATGGTGCTCAACTCCATATATTATTTCCCAATGATCTATGGTTATCCTATGATGTTTGAGTAGATCCGTTTTGTCCTGTGGGTTAATCATGATCTTGGTTGGTATGATTGTATATTTTATTTATGGTGATGTCCTATGGTGCCCTCCATCTCGCGCAAATGTGAGGGGTCCCCGCTGTAGGGTGTTGCAATACGTTCATGATTCGCTTATGGTGGGTTGCGAGAGTGACAGAAGCTTAAACCCGAGTAGGTGGGTTGTTGCGTATGGGAGTAGAGAGGACTTGATACTTAATGCTATGGTTGGGTTTCATGACCTTAATGATCTTTAGTAGTTGCGGATGCTTGCTAGGGGTCCAATCATAAGTGCGTATGATCCAAGTAGAGAAAGTATGTTAGCTCATGTCTCTCCCTCGTATAAAATTACAAGGATGATTACCTGTACTTGTTATCGATTTCCTAGGGACAACTGACTTTCTTGTTGACAAAAGCTATCTAATTTTATTACCTTGCAATTTATTCATAGTTTTACTCTCGCAAAGTACGCGTAGTTTTATCCTTGCAAAATAGTTTCATACTTGTTTAGGTCAAGCAAACGTCAAGTGTGCGTAGAGTTGTATCGGTGGTTGATAGAACTTGATGGAATATTTGTTCTACCGTTAGCTCCTTGTTGGGTTCGACACTCTTATTTATCAAAGAAGGCTACAAATGATCCCTTATACTTGTGGGTTATCAACATGCAATCAAAATATGTGACATGATATGGCCATCACCATCTTGTGCCTTTGATCTCCATCTCCAAAGCACCGTCACGATCATCGTCGTCACCGGCTTGACACCTTGATCTCCATCGTAGCGTCGTTGTCGTCTCGCCAACTATTGCTTCTACAACTATCGCTACCGCATGGTGATAAAGTAAAGCAATTACATGGCAATTGCATTTCATACAATAAAGCGATTCATAAGGCTCCTGCCAATTGCCGATAACTTTTACAAAACATGATCATCTCATACAATAACTTATATCACATCATGTCTTGACCATATCACATCACAATATGTCCTGCAAAAACAAGTTAGACGTCCTCTACTTTGTTGTTGCAAGTTTTACGTGGATGCTACGGGCTTCTAGCAAGAACCGTTCTTACCTATGCATCAAAACCACAACGATTTTTCATCAAGTATGTTGTTTTAACCTTTAACAAGGACCAGCCGTAGTCAAATTCGATTCAACTAAAGTTGGAGAAACAGACACCCGCCAGCCACCTTTATGCAAAACAAGTTGCAAGTCTGTCGGTGGAACCGGTCTCATGAACGTGGTCATGTAAGGTTGGTCCGGGCCGCTTCATCCAACAATACCGCCGAATCAAAATAAGACGTTGGTGGTAAGTGATTATTTATTTCCTTATTTCATGATAAATGTTTATTATTCATGCTAGAATTGTATTAACCGGAAACATAATACATGTGTGAATACATAGACAAACAGAGTGTCACTAGTATGCCTCTACTTGACTAGCTCGTTAATCAAAGATGGTTATGTTTCCTAGCCATTAACATGAGTTGTCATTTGATTAACGGGATAACATCATTAGGAGAATGATGTGATTGACTTGACCCATTCCGTTAGCTTAGCACACGATCATTTAGTATTCTGCTATTCCTTTCTTCATGACTTATACATGTTCCTATGACTATGAGATTATGCAACTCCCATTTACCGGAGGAACACTTTGTGTGCTACCAAATGTCACAACATAACTGGGTGATTATAAAGGTGCTCTACAGGTGTCTCCGAAGGTACTTGTTGGGTTGGCGTATTTCGAGATTAGGATTTGTCACTCCGATTGTCAGAGAGGTATCTCTGGGCCCTCTCGGTAATGCACATCACTTAAACCTTGCAAGCATTGCAACTAATGAGTTAGTTGTGGGATGATGTATTACGGAACGAGTAAAGAGACTTACCGGTAACAAGATTGAACTAGGTATTGAGATACCGACGATCGAATCTCGAGCAAGTAACATACCGATGACAAAGGGAACAACGTATGTTGTTATGCCGTCTAACCGATAAAGATATTCGTAGAATATGTAGGAGCCAATATGGGCATCTTGGTCCCGCTATTGGCTATTGACCAGAGAGGTGTCTCGGTCATGTCTACATAGTTCTCGAACCCGTAGGGTCCGCACGCTTAATGTTCATTGATGATATAGTACTATGAGTTATGTATTTGGTGACCGAATGTTGTTCGGAGTTTTGGATGAGATCACGGATATGACGAGGAACTCCGGAATGGTCCCGAAGTAAAGATTGATATGTTGATAATAGTGTTCGATCTCCGGAAAGGTTCCGGAATCCATCGGAAGGGGTTTCGGATGTTTCCTGAAATGTTTGGGCATGAGAACACTTTATCTGGGCCAAAGGGGAAAGCCCACGAGGCTTTTGGAAAGTGCAAAAGGAAGTTTTGCGGAGACCAGAGCCTAGACGCCAGGAACCCTGGCGTCTAGGGGGTAGACATCGGGAACCCTGGCATCTAGCCCTGGAGTCTGAGAAGGACTCTTGCCTTTCAGGCAAAACCGATTTTGAGGAGGCTTTTACTCCAAGTTTCGACCCCAGGGCTCAACATATAAATAGAGGGGTAGGGCTAGCACCCAAGACACATCAAGAAACACCAAGCCGTGTGTCGGCAACCCTGTCTCCTCTAGTTTATCCTCCGTCATAGTTTTCGTAGTGCTTAGGCGAAGCCCTGCGAAGATTGTTCTTCACCAACACCGTCACCATGTCGTCGTGCTGCCGAACTCATCTACTACTTCGCCCCTCTTGCTGGATCGACAAGGCGAGGACGTCACCGAGCCGAACATGTGCAGAACTCGGACGTGCCGTGCTTTCGGTACTTGGATTGGTCGGATCGTGAAGACGTACAACTACATCAACCGCGTTGATATAATGCTTCCGCTTACGGTCTACATACGTAGACAACACTCTCCCCTCTCGTTGCTATGCATCACCATGATCTTGCGTGTGCGTAGGAATTTTTTTGAAATTACTATGTTCCCCAACAGTGGCATCTGAGCCTGGTTTTATGTGTAGATGTCATATGCACGAGTAGAAGACAAGTGAGTTGTGGGCGATATAAGTCATATTGCTTACCAGCATGTCATACTTTGGTTCGGCGGTATTGTTGGATGAAGCGGCCCGGACCGACATTACGCATACACTTACGCAAGACTGGTTCTACCGACGTGCTTTGCATATAGGTGGCTGGCGGATGTCAGTTTCTCCAACTTTAGTTGAACCGAGTGTGGCTACGCCCGGTCCTTGTGAAGGTTAAACAAGCACCAACTTGACAAACTATCATTGTGGTTTTGATGCGTAGGTAAGAACGATTCTTGCTAAGCCCGTAGAAGCCACGTAAAACTTGCAACAACAAAGTAGAGGACGTCTAACTTGTTTTTGCAGGGCATGTTGTGATGTGATATGGTCAAGACATGATGCTAAATTTTATTGTATGAGATGATCATGTTTTGTAACCGAGTTATCGGCAACTGGCAGGAGCCATATGGTTGTCACTTTATTGTATGCAATGCAATCACCCTGTAATGCTTTACTTTATCACTAAGCGGTAGCAATAGTCGTAGAAGCATAAGATTGGCGAGACGACAATGATGCTACGATGGAGATCAAGGTGTCGCGCCGGTGACGATGGTGATCATGACGGTGCTTCGGAGATGGAGATCACAAGCACGAGATCATGATGGCCATATCATATCACTTATATTGATTCATGTGATGTTTATCTTTTATGCATCTTATCTTGCTTTGATTGACGGTCGCATTATAAGATGATCTCTCACTAAATTTCAAGATAAAAGTGTTCTCCCTGAGTATGCACCATTTCCAAAGTTTGTCATGCCCAGACACCATGTGATCATCGGGTGTGATAAGCTCTGCGTCCATCTACAACGGGTGCAAGCCAGTTTTGCACACGCAGAATACTCAGGTTAAACTTGACGAGCCTAGCATATGCGGATATGGCCTCGTAACACTGAGACCGAAAGGTCGAGCGTGAATCATATAGTACATATGATCAACATAGTGATGTTCACCATTGAAAACTACTCCATTTCACGTGATGATCGGTTATGGTTTAGTTGATTTGGATCACGTGATCATTTAGATGATTAGAGGGATGTCTATCTAAGTGGTAGTTCTTAAGTAATATGATCAATTGAACTTAAATTTATCATGAACTTAGTCCTGGTAGTATTAGCATATCTATGTTGTAGATCAATAGCTCATGATGTTGCTCCCCTTTTAATTTATATATGTTCCTAGAGAAAACTAAGTTGAAAGATGTTAGTAGCAATGATGCGGATTGGATCCATGATCTGAGATTTATCCTCATTGCTACGCAGAAGAATTATGTCCTTGATGCACCGCTAGGTGACAGACCTTGTCGGGGCGTCTCTCTCTGTGGCCACGAGCACCTGTGGGGCAGGGGGGCCCTTCTAGTCCGGCAAGGGAGCGGAGGGCGTGCGCAGAGCAGATCGAGGTCGGGCGCGCGGGGGAGACGGGCGATTTTTACCCAGCTTCGGAGCTCTCCGGAGAGATAAAACCCCTACTGCTGCTTTGTTTTTGTATTTGATCTTGCTCGAGAGTGCGAGCGTATGGTGGTGTTGCGTGTGTCGAATGGACCGAACCCCTTCTACGTGCGCATGGGCCTCCCTTTTATAGTCTGAAGGGGGCGCCAACAGGTGGCAGCGTAGGAAGAGGGGGTAGAAAGGTAAAAACGTAGGTTGGTGCAACAGTGTCCAACAGTGTCCCCTACCTAACTCTGACGGCAGGGGACAAGGGCATTTAATGCCCGTCTGGTCACCCCAACAGTGCAAGAAAACGACCGTTAGGTGTGCCACCGGTTGCCACGATGGCCTCCTTGTCAGCTCCGCTTGCCACCTTGCTCCGCATGGCTGTGCAGCATCTCGCCACGTGCCCCTGGGACGGCCCTGGGGTGACACATCGCTGGATGTGCTGGAGTTTGGGTGTAGGGTGGCAGCCTTGCCGCGGCCCTTCTCTTGTTGTGCCGGCAAGCTTGCCGGTCGTCGGGTCTTGCCGGGGCGCGCGGGGTGCCATGGCAAGTCTTCTGGAAACGCCTTGGTTGGCCTTCCCGGCAAGCTCCTCTTGCCGGTGCCTTTGTCCTCCCCGGCAAGCTTTTCTTGCCGGGATCTATGTCTTCTCAGTTGATACTTTGTTCTTGAATGGCAGTAATAGGCAATGACGGAGGGCCTTGGTGGGCGCCCGGCAAGCCTTGCCGCGGGGGTGCTGCGACTGCCCGTGCACAAGTTCGGGGTACTAAGGTACCCCCTACTTTAGTACACCGACAGGAGCCCCCGGGCCTGGGCCATACACGGTGCCGAGCGTTGTTGGGCCAGGCCCAAGACAGTGCACGGGCACGCGCGGCCTGGGGCCACACAGAATCGGACTCCGTGCCCACCGCGTCCTCTCGCAACGGCACGCGTCGATTGCGGCGTCGCGGGAGGCGTGGGCGGTGCGTGCGCTTTTCAGGGCGTCCACTCCCGTGATCACGGGGCAGGGCGAGGTCACTTCGTCTGTCGCCTTGGCTTCGCCTCCCCGCCACGCGGCTCCCATGCACGTGGGGTCGTGGGCGGCGAAGGCGGGAAACCGAGTCGTCACGGGCGGAGGTGGTGGGTCGGCCCCGTTCCTCTGCCCTCCCCGTGCTCCGATTGGCTGAGCGGGGCGGCAGAGCCCCCACCTTGCTCCTTAAAAAGGGCGGAAGGGGAGTGCAAAAATCCCGCACTTCCTCCTCTTCCTCTTTCTTCAACTTCTGCTATTCTTCCTCCCATCCGCCATGGAGGGAGGGAACCCTGGTCCTTCGTCAGTGGCGGCGAGGGTCGCCACCAGGCAGCGCGCCTCTCCCTATCCCCCGCCTGTGGTGGCGGAGCCGGTCATGAGGGGAAGAGGGAGGGGGCGAGGCCGTGGACGAGGTCGAGGACGTGGTCGGAGCGCTCGGGGAAGAGGCGGCCGGGGCGGTGCGCCACCCCCGTCTCCGCCGGCAGCTCCTCTCCTCGAGGCGGTCCACACCGGGGACGATCCCTGGGAGTTCTTCATCAAGCTGCGCCGGGCACCTCGCCGCCGCCTCCGGCTTCCGGCCCCGTTTGCGAGCGCGATGGAACCGGACCCGCCCGAGATGTTGGAGTTGCGCATGAGGGGCTGCGGGATCAGCGGCACTCGAGTTAGTGTCGTATCCCCAGCCCCCGGCATAATGTACTTCGATCGAGGGTGGAAGACGTTCGCCCGCATCCACAGCTTGACGGCGGGGTTTACCCTCCATTTTAAGTTAATGGAGGGCGACCTTCTCGCCGTCAAGGTCTTCGGGGACTCCAGCACCCGGGCGAGATGCTGCGTGGACAGCTCCTCTGATAGCGAAGACTCCCCCTCGAGCGAGAGTGACGAGGAGGAGAGCGACAGCGACGACGACGGCGGCGGTGAGTCCGACTAGGCGCCAGCCGTCGCCTCGCGCGCCACCGGCGACCCCATCATCCGGGTCGCCGGCCTTCTAAACTCCCCGAGGCCGTCTCCTTGGGCGGCTGGCGTAGGGAGGCTGCGGAAGAGGAAGAGGGGTGGCGGCAAGGCCGTCAAGTCGGAGTACGAGGGCGTGGTGCCCTCGACAGTGTGCTGACGTCCTGCCGCCCCGTCTTCGAGCTCTGCTTCCGGCGCCTCCGTCTCCGCCAAGCCCCTGGCCGGCCCCGGGGTGTTCTCTTGGTGTCTTCTGGCACCCGTAGCTCACCTAGGCGCCCCTTTTGCCCTTCCCGGCAAACTTCTCTTGCCGGGGCCTCCTTGACCTACCTCCTGAAGAGAGAAACAGGAGAGGGATTACGGGCATCTTATCTCTTTTTAATTTGTAAGCCTTCGGGCCTTAGCTACATTTAAAACTTGTAATCCTCTCTTTCATGTTTTTCATCCTCTATGGACTTGTACTGAATTGGGATGTTTTTTTAATGAAAAGAGGGGAATGCTTGCCGGGTTATATCCTTTATTTGATTCTGTGCCTTGTATGTTTCCACCCTACGCTTTGAGGGAACTTGCCGGTGCAAGCACACTTGTTGAGTGCGGAACGTCTGCAGCCTGCTGGCGGTGCTGCTTCCGGCAAGAAACCTTGTCGGCCAGCTGCAGCGCACTTGTATTGTTAAGCGGACTCGAAAACAAATCAAGGGCGCAACTTGGCCGCGATTTGGCTCCTCCGCGCACAGGTTTTTCCATACAAGGCATACTCGTTCAAGGTCGCGGCCTCGCATTCCCCAGTCCACAAGAGGATGCATGATGAGGGATGGAAAACTTATCTGATACCACAGCCCTCGGCGACTCTGGCTCACCGGGGATGAATCTTGGTATTCGCAGCCCCCGGCAACTCTGGCTCCGCCGAGACCTAGGTGCCGGTGCGCCTTTCCTTGCCCTTGTCGCTGGCGTCGCGGTCCCCGGGGATCCTGGCTTTCCGCGAAGGAGTTTCGGTACTCGCAGCCCCCAGCAACGCTGGTTCGCCGGGGCCCAGGTGCCAGTGCGCCCTTCGGTGCCTTCCTTGCTGCTGTTATTTCAGTCATGAAAACAACTTAGACAGCGCCGCATCAAGTTACTTTTTGCGATGTAACTTCATGTTGGGCCATGCAATGCTATGTTTCGCCCTTTGTATGTTCATGCTCTACGCTTTTAGGGGACTTGTCGGCGCTAACACACTTGCTGAGTGCGGAACATCAGCAGCCCACTGGCGGTGTTGTTTCCGGCAAGAAACCTTCTCGGGCCAGTTGCAGCGCACTTGTATTGTTGAGAGGACTCGAAAACAAAGCAAGGGTGCAACTTCGCCGCGATTTGGCTCCTCCGCGCACAAGTTTTCCATACAAAGGACGTCCCACGGCAAGGCTTGCTACTTTACTTCCTCTACTTCATTACATCCCTTGTACGTTTTTACCCTACGCTTTTAGGGAACTTGCCGGCACTAACACACTTGCTGAGTGCGGAACATCAGCAGCCCGCTGGCGGTGTTGTTTCCGGCAATAAACCTTCTCGGGCCAGTTGCAGCGCACTTGTATTGTTGAGCGGACTCGAAAACAAAGCAAGGGCGCAACTTAACCACGAGTTGGTTCCTCCGCGCACAGGTGTTCCATACAAGGCACGAACGTTCAAGGAATAAAACATAAAAACTTAAAACTGGGAGTATTCTGTACTCAAGCTTCGGCAACTTAGCTTTTTCGTCTTCTGTGCTTCGGCAGGGCCGCACCCCTCCCTGGTTTCCCTCCCTTGTACATCTTCACCCTCACGCTTTCAGGGGACCCGCCGGTGCAAACACACTTGCTGAGCGTGGAACATCAGCAGCCCGCTGGCGGTGTTGCCTCCGGCAGGAAAAAGCTCGTCGGGCTAGTCGCAGTGCGCTTTTCATTGTTGAGCGGACTCGAAACAGACCAATGGGCGCAACTTAGCCACGACTCGCCCCCTTCGCGCACAGGTTTCCCATACAAGGTACGGTCACTCAAGGGATGCGGCTCAAAAAGTTTGAAACTGACTGTTCTCTTTGCTTTACTGGCCGGTGGAGCTCGATGGCGCGTGCTCGACGGCAGCGCTGCACTCCGGAGAGGTGCGCTTGCCGGAGTGGGCCTCAGAGCTGCTCTTGTCGGGCTTGGTCTTTGGTAGATCTGCCTTTTCCTTCTTACACTTGCCGGTGGAGCTTGATGGTGCGTCCTCGACGGCAGCGCAGTACTCCGGAGAGGTGCGCTTGCCGGAGTGGGCACCAGAGCTACTCTGGCCGGACTTGGCTTTCTTCTTCCCCCGGGGAGCTTCAGCGGCAAGTGGCTTGCTCTCAACTGCGGCTGCTGCTTCCCGGTAGATCTTGTCGGTGCAGATAAGTGCATCTTTCTTGTCGCCTTGGACAGAAATGACACTTATCGGACCGGGCATCTTGAGCACATTGTATGCGTAGTGAGAGGCTGCCATGAACTTGGCAAGCGCTGGTCGGCCGAGTATCCCATTGTAGGGTAATGGGATATCAGCAACATCAAACGTGACCCTCTCTGTCCTGAAGTTCAGCTTGCTGCCGAACGTCACTGGCAGCGTGATCTTCCCCTTCGGCTTGCTCCTTCCCGGATTTATCCCTTGAAAGGTACCAGTTTCTTCGAGCTCGCTGTCGGGGATCTGGAGTTTCTTGAGCACTGCTGAAGAGATCAGATTCAGACTGGCCCCGCCGTCAACTAGCATCTTCGTGACCTTGAGGTTGCGGACCGTTAGTGAGACCAACATCGGCAAGCACCCGACCGCAGTGATGCGATTAGGGTGGTCCTCAACGTCGAAGATGATGGGCGTGCTGGACCACTTCAGAGGCCTGCGCGACTCGACGGACGGCTCCGCTGCATTCACTTCTCGCACCCACTGCTTGAGTTGGCGGTGTGAGGTGTGCAGAGAGGCACCGCCGTCGATGCATAAGACCTCCGTTGCCTTCTGAAACTCTTGGTCATCAGTCTCGTCTTCCTCCATCTCATCATCCTCGTCTTCTTCTTCGTCCTTGTCGCGGCCACGGGGAGGCTTGTCTCCTTGCTGCGGCTTGGCCTTGCCGCGGTGCCCTCCCCGGGCGGGAAACTTCTTGCCGGATCCTCCGCCACCTCCCTGGGCTCTCTCCTTGTCGCGGCGCTCTTACTCAGCTTTCTGCAGCTCCGCCATCTACTCCACTTTCTTGCAGGTTTGGAGGTCATGGCCCTTGGTGCGGTGAATCTTGCAATACCGTTTGCCACAGCCATCCTGCTTGTCGGCGGCTACCACAGCCTCGCTGGAGTCATCAGCTTTGGCCTTGTCGGAGCCGCCTCCATTGCCGGAATGCTCAACAGCTAGCACATCCTTCGCCTTTCTTTTCCTGTTGTTCCGCCTCCGGTTCTTCCTTGCCGGGGCGGTATCCTCACTGTCAGATCCTTCTGCTCCTGCAACCTCTCCGGGGATTTTCCTTCCCTCCTCAGCTCGTGCACACTTGTCGGCCAGGGCATAAAGCTCGCTGACATCTCTGATCTTGCACATCGCCATCTCCTCCCTCATCCTGCGGTTACGCACGTTCTGGTGGAACGCACTGATAACCGCGGCAGGGTGGACGTCTGGGATGTTGCGCTGCACCTGGTTGAATCTCTGTATGTACTTGCGCAGGGGCTCTCCCTCCTTCTGGACGAGCAGATGCAAATCGCTCTCCTGGCCATGGGGTTTGTGGCCGCCTGTGAAGGCGCCGACAAACTGATGACACAGGTCAGCCCATGAAGAGATGGAGCCGTCCGGCAAGTGCATGAGCCAAGATCTGACGTTGGGCTTGAGCACCAGCAGGAAGTAGTTGGTGAGGATCTTCTCGTCGCGCCCTCCGGCAGCCTGCACCGCGATGGTGTAGATGCTGAGGAACTCCGACGGATGTATCCTGCCATCGTACTTCTCGGGCACGTCTGGCTTAAAGTTCTTGGTTTTGGGCCACTGGACTTGCCGCAGCTCGCGGGTGAACGTAGGGCAACCTGCCGCATACGGCAAGTCGCCTGGTTCCCCTGGTGCATGCATATTGATAGTGGGCCCAGCGCACTGGTCAGATTGACATCGCGCTTCTCTTCGGCGCTCGATGCGGGTGCGAGCGTCTTCGTGTTGACATTCTTGGAGAACGTGGTGTTGATCACGGTGAGTTCACGGGTCCGATGACGCGGTGGAGTCGGCGTCGGGGTTGGCCCGGCGAGTCGGCGATCTCGGCCTTCGGGGCTGGGAGTGCACGGAGGTGGCACCCCCAGCGGTCTTGTCGGTGTCGGCTTGCGCCTGGGCGCCTTGCCGGGGCTTCGATGCGCTCGGTTGCCGGGGCTGGTCGCCGTTGGCGAAGCCGATGAGGCTGTAAATGGTCATCCTCCAGTCGTCAATCTTGTGCGGCGCCGGAGGGTAGTCCAGGAGCAGCTGGGCTCGGGCCAGCGCTTCCTCTGCCGTCTTGGGTGGCGGGGGCGACAAGCGGCGCGAGGAGCGAGATGTGCTCGGACTCCCAACTGGATTGGGAGGAGCAACACCCCATCCGGGCGACCGTACCTCGCTTGCGCCAGCATGCTGGCGTGCATGCTGGTCTCGAACGTCCCGCGACCCACCAGCTTGGCCTTGCTCCAATGCGAGCACGGTGCTAGGAGCACAGGGGCGTTGTCGACCTTGCACCTCCTGGGAAGGGTGCGGCGTCTGCACGGTCGCCGACGCTTGCGGGGCCTTGTTCTTGGATCTGGTGACGATGTGCGTCCCACCGTCGGCGCCCGCTCCTCCGCCGGCGTCCACTCCACCGCCTGCTTGCTCCGGTGGTGGTGGTAGAATCGATGTAGACGGAGCGGCCACCTCCGAAGGCTTCTTCTTCGGTGGCATGTTGATGAAGGCGGTGATGTAACGCGCGCGGAGACCGGATCAGATGCTCACGACCTCGACGCGGCCCCTACCTGGCGCGCCAAAGATGTCGGGGCGTCTCTCTCTGTGGCCACGAGCACCCATGGGGCAGGGGGCCCCTTCTAGTCCGGCAAGGGAGCGGAGGGCGTGCGCAGAGCAGATCGAGGTCGGGCGCGCGGGGGAGACGGGCGATTTTTACCCAGCTTCGGAGCTCTCCGGAGAGATAAAACCCCTACTGCTGCTTTGTTTTTGTATTTGATCTTGCTCGAGAGTGCGAGCGTATGGTGGTGTTGCGTGTGTCGAATGGACCGAACCCCTTCTACGTGCGCATGGGCCTCCCTTTTATAGTCTGAAGGGGGCGCCAACAGGTGGCAGCGTAGGAAGAGGGGGTAGAAAGGTAAAAACGTAGGTTGGTGCAACAGTGTCCAACAGTATCCCCTACCTAACTCTGACGGCAGGGGACAAGGGCATTTAATGCCCGTCTGGTCGCCCCAACAGTGCAAGGAAACGACCGTTAGGTGTGCCACCGGTTGCCACGATGGCCTCCTTGTCAGCTCCGCTTGCCACCTTGCTCCGCATGGCTGTGCAGCATCTCGCCACGTGCCCCTGGGACGGCCCTGGGGTGACACGTCGCTGGATGTGCTGGAGTTTGGGTGTAGGGTGGCAGCCTTGCCGCGGCAAGTGCCTTGCCGCGGCCCTTCTCTTGTTGTGCCGGCAAGCTTGCCGGTCGTCGGGTCTTGCCGGGGCGCGCGGGGCGCCATGGCAAGTCTTCTGGAAATTCCTTGGTTGGCCTTCCTGGCAAGCTCCTCTTGCCGGTGCCTTTGTCCTCCCCGGCAAGCTTTTCTTGCCGGGATCTATGTCTTCTCAGTTGATACTTTGTTCTTGAATGGCAGTAATAGGCAATGACGGAGGGCCTTGGTGGGCGCCCGGCAAGCCTTGCCGCGGGGGTGCTGCGACTGCCCGTGCACAAGTTCGGGGTACTAAGTTACCCCCTACTTTAGTACACCGACAGACCTATTGCAGGAGCAGATGCAGGCGTTATGAACATTTTGACAAAAGCTCGGTATGATGACTACTTGATAGTTAAGTGCACCATGCTTTAGGCTTAGAACTGGGACTTCAAAATGTTTTGAATGCCACGGAGCATATAAGATGTTCCAAGAGTAGAAATTGGTATTTCATACTCATGCCCGTGTCGAGAGGTATGAGACCTCTGATAGTACTTTGCCTACAAGATGGAGGAGAATAGCTCAACCAGTGAGCATGTGCTCAGATTGTCTGGGTACTACAATCACTTGAATCAAGTGGGAGTTAATCTTCCAGATAAGATAGTGATTGACAGAATTCTCTAATCACTATCACTAAGTTACTAGAACTTAGTGATGAACTATAATATGCAAGGGATAACGGAAATGATTCCCAAGCTCTTCGTGATGCTAAAATCAACGAAGGTAGAAATCAAGAAAAGCATCAAGTGTTGATGGTTGACAAGACCACTAGTTTCAAGAAATGGGCAAAGGGAAGAAGGGGAACTTCAAGAAGAATGGCAAGCAAGTTGCTGCTCAAGTAAAGAAGCCCAAGTCTGGACCTAAGCCTGGGACTAAGTGCATCTACTGCAAAGGGATTGGTCACTGGAAGCGGAACTGCCCCAAGTACTTGGCGGAAAAGAAGGATGGCAAAGTAAACAAAGGTATATTTGATATACAGATTATTCATGTGTATTTTACTAGTGTTCGTAGCAACCCCTCGGTATTTGATACTAGTTCAGTTGCTAAGGGTAGTAACTCAAAACGGGAGTTGCAGAATGAACAGGAACTAGTTAAAGGTGAGGTGACAATGTGTGTTGGAAGTAGTTCCAAGATTGATATGATCATCATCGCACACTCCCTATACTTTCGGGATTAGTGTTGAACCTGAATAAGTGTTATTTGGTGTTTGCGTTGAGCATGAATATGATTTTGATCATGTTATTACAATACGATTATTCATTTAAGTTAGAGAACAATTGTTGTTCTTTTTACATGAATAAAACCTTCTATGGTCATACACACCAACGAAAATGGTTTGATGGATCTCGATCGTAGTGATACACATATTCATAATATTGAAGCCAAATGATGCAAAGTTAATAATGATAGTGCAACTTATTTGTGGCACTGCCGTTTAGGTCATATCGGTGTAAAATGCATGAAGAAACTCCATACTGATGGACTTTTAGAACCACTTGATTATGAATCACTTGGTACTTGTGAACCGTGCCTCATGGGCAAGATGACTAAAACACCGTTCTCTGGAACTATGGAGCGAGCAACAGATTTGTTGGAAATCATACATACAGATGTATGTGGTCCGATGAATGTTGAGGCTCGCGGCGGGTATCGTTATTTTCTGACCTTCACAGATGATTTTAGCAGATATGGGTATATCTACTTGATGAAACACAAGTCTAAAACATTTGAAAAGTTCAAAGAATTTCAGAGTGAAGTGGAGAATCATCGTAACAAGAAAATAAAAGTTTCTACGATATGATCGCAGAGGTAAAATATTTGAGTTACGAGTTTGGTCTTCAATTAAAACAATGTGAAATAGTTTCATAAATTTGTGCCACCTGGAACACCACAGCATAATGGTGTGTCCGAACGTCATAACCGTACTTTATTGGATATAGTGCAATCTATGATGTTTCTTACCGATTTACCACTATAGTTTTGGGGTTATGCATTAGAGACAGCTGCATTCACGTAAAAAAAGGGGCACCATCTAAATCCGTTGAGACGACACCGTATAAACTGTGGTTTGGCAAGAAACCCAAGTTGTCGTTTCTTAAAGTTTGAGGTTGCGATGCTTATGTGAAAAAGTTTCATCCTGATAAGCTCAAACCCAAATCGGAGAAATGTGTCTTCATAGGATACCCAAAGGAGACTGTTGGGTACTGTTGGAGAACGTAGCAGAAATTCAAAATCTTCTATGCATCACCAAGATCAAACTATGGAGATTCTAGCAACGAGAGAGAGAGGGAGTGCATCTTCATACCCTTGAAGATCGCTAAGCGGAAGCGTTACAAGAACGCGGTTGATGGAGTCGTACTCGCGGCGATTCAAATCGCGGAAGATCTGATCTAGCGCCGAACGGACGGCGCCTCCGCGTTCAACACACGTACAGCCCGGGGATGTCTCCTCCTTCTTGATCCAGCAAAGGGAGAGGAGAAGTTGAGGGAGAACTCCGACAGCACGACGGCATGGTGGTGGTGGAGCTCGTGGTATTCCTGCAGGGCTTCGCCAAGCACTACGGAGTAGGAGGAAGAGTTGGAGGAGGGAGGGGCTGCGCAAAAAGCAAGGGTGTTGCAGCCCTCCCAGCCCCTCTCTATTTATAGGGTGAAGGGGAGAGGGGGCCGGCCCCTCTAGATCCCATCTAGAGGGGCGGCGGCGGCCAGGAGGGGGAGACTTGCCCCCCAAGCAAGGTGGAGGCGCCCCCCTCCCCTAGGGTTTCCAACCCTAGGTGCCTTGGACCCTTGGGGAGGGGCGCACCAGCCCACTAGGGCTGGTTCCCTCCCATATTCATCCCATTAAGCCCCCGGGGCAGGTGGACCCACCCGGTGGACCTCTGGACACCTTTCGGTGGTCCCGGTACAATACCGATAACCCCCAAAACTATTCCGGTGACTGAAACTGGACTTCCCATATATAAATCTTCACCTCTGGACCATTCCGGAACTCCTCGTGACGTCCGGGATCTCATCCGAGACTCCGAACAACATTCGGTTACCACATACTAATTCCCATATCAACTCTAGCGTCACCGAACTTTAAGTGTGTAGACCCTACGGGTTCGGGAATCATGCGGACATGACTGAGATAGCTCTCTAGCCAATAACCAACAGCGGGATCTGGATACCCCTGTTGGCTCCCACATGTTCCATGATGATCTCATCGGATGAACCACGATGTCAGGGATTCAATCAATCCCGTATACAATTCCCTTTGTCAATCGGTATGTTACTTGCCCGAGATTCGATCGTTGGTATCCCAATACCTCGTTCAATCTCGTTACCGGCAAGTCACTTTACTCGTTCCGTAATGCATGATCCCGTGACTAACTACTTAGTCACATTGAGCTCATTATGATGATGCATTACTGAGTGGGCCCAGAGATACCTCTCCGTCATACGGAGTGACAAATCCCAGTCTCGATTCGTGCCAACCCAACATACACTATCGTTGATGCCTGTAGTATACCTTTATAGCCACCCAGTTACGTTGTGATGTTTGGTACACCCAAAGCATTCCTACGGTATCCGGGAGTTGCACAATCTCATGGTCTAAGGAAATGATACTTGACATTAGAAAATCTCTTAGCAAACGAACTGCACGATCTTGTGCTATGCTTAGGATTAGGTCTTGTCCATCACATCATTCTCCTAATGATGTGATCCCGTTATCAATGACATCCAATGTCCATGGTCAGGAAACCATGACCATCTATTGATCAACGAGCCAGTCAACTAGAGGCTCACTAGGGACATGTTGTGGTCTATGTATTCACACATGTATTACGGTTTCCATTTAATACAATTATAGCATGAACAATAGACAATTATCATGAACAAGGAAATATAATAATAACCATTTTATTATTGCCTCTAGGGCATATTTCCAACAGTCTCCCACTTGCACTAGAGTCAATATTCTAGTTCACATCACTATATGATTGTAATGAATCCAACACCCATGGGGTTTGATCATGTCTCGCTTGTGAGGGAGGTTATTAGTCAACACGTCTGAATCTTTTAGATCCATGTGTGCTTTACAAATCTCTATGTCATCTCCTAGATGCAGCTACCACGCGCTATTTGGAACCATTCCAAATAACTGCTCTACTATATGAATCCGGTCTATTACTCAGAGTCATCCAGATTAGTGTCAAAGTTTGCATCGGCGTAACACTTTACGACGAACTCTTTTACCACCTCCATAATCGAGAAAATTCCTTAGTCCACTAGTTACTAAGGATAACCTTGACCGCTGTCCTGTGATCCATTCCTGGATCACACTTGTACCCCTTGACTAACTCATGGCAAGGCACACTTCAGGTGCGGTACACAGCATAGCATACTATAGAGCCTATGTCTAAAGCATAGGGGACGACCTTCGTCCTTTCTCTCTCCTCTGCTGTGGTCAGATCTTGAGTCTTACTCAATGCTCACACCTTATAACACAGCCAAGAACTCCTTCTTTGTTGATCTATTTGAACTCCTTCAAAATCTTGTCACGGTATGTATTCATTTGAAAGTAATATTAAGCATTTTTTGATCTATCCTTATAGATCTTGATGCTCAATGTTCAAGTAGCTTAATCCAGGTTTTCATTGAAAAACACTTTTCAAATAACCCTATATGCTTTCCAGAAATTCTACATCATTTCTGATCAACATTATGTTAACAACATATACTCATCAGAAATTCTATAGTGCTCCCACTCACTTCTTTGGAAATACAAGTTTCTCATAAACTTTGTATAAACCCAAAATCTTTGATCATCTCATCAAAGTGTATATTCCAACTCCGAGATGCTTACTCCAGTCCTTAGAAGGATTGCTGGAGCTTTGCATACTTGTTAGCATCTTTTAGGATTGACAAAACCTTCTGGTTGTATCACATACAACCTTTCCTCAAGAAAACTGTCGAGGAAACAATGTTTTGACATCCTATCTGCAAAATTTCATAAATAATGCAGTAATTGCTAATACAATTCCAACAGACTCTTAGCATCGCTACGAGTGAGAAAGTCTCACCGTAGTCAACTCCTTGAACTTGTCGGAAAACATCTTAGCGACAAGTCGAGGTTTCTTAATGGTGACACATACCATCATTGTTTGTCTTCCCTTTTAGAATCCATCTGTACCCAACAGCCTTATGACCATCAAGTAGTTCTTCCAAAGTCTACACTTTGTTTTCATACATGGATCCTCTCTCAGATTTTATGGACTCGAGCCATTTGTCGGAATCCGGGCCCACCATCGCTTCTCCATAGCTCTTAGGTTCATTGTTGTCTAGCAACATGACCTCCTAAGATAGGATTACGTACCACTCTGAAGCAGTACGCATCCTTGTCGACCTACGAGGTTTGGTAGTGACTTGATCCGAAGTTTCATGATCAATATCATCAGCTTCCACTTCAATTGGTGTAGGCGCCACGGGAACAACTTCCTGTGTCCTGCTACACACTAGTTGAAGTGACGGTTCAATAACCTCATCAAGTCCCCACCATCCTCCCACTCAATTCTTTTGAGAGAAACTTTTCCTCAAGAAAGGAACCGATTTTAGAAACAATCCCTTTTGCTTCCAAATCTGAGCCAGGAGGTATACCCAACTGTTTTGGGTGTCCTATGAAGATGCATTTATCCGTTTTGGGTTCGAGCTTATCAGTCTGAAACCTTTTTCACATAAGTGTCGCATCTCCAAACTTTTAAGAAACGACAGCTTAGGTTTCTCTAAACCATAGTTCATACGGTGTCGTCTCAACGGAATTGCGTGGTGTCCTATTTAAAGTGAATGCGGTTGTCTCTAATGCCTAACCCATAAACGATAGTGGTAATTCGATAAGAGACATCATGGTATCCACCATATCCAATAGGGTGCAGTTATGACGTTCGGACACACCATCACACTATGGTGTTCCAGGCAATATGAGTTGTGAAACAATTTCCACAATGTCTTAATTGTGTGCCAAACTTGTAACTCAGATATTCATCTCTATGATCATATCATAGACATCTTATCCTCTTGTCACGACGATCTTCAACTTCACTCTGAAATTACTTGAACCTTTCAATAATTCAGACTCGTGTTTCACCGAGTAAATATACTTAGCATCTACTCAAATCATCTGTGAAGCAAGAACATAACGATATCCACTACGTGCCTCAGCACTCATTGGACTGCATACATCAAAATGTATTACTTCCAACAAGTTGCTTTCTTGTTCCATCTCACTGAAAACGAGGCCTTTCAGTCATCTTGCCCATGTGGTATGATTTGCATGTCTCAAGTGATTCAAAATCAAGTGAGTCCAAATGATCCATCTGCATGGAGTTTCTTCATGCATATACACCAATAGACATGGTTCGCATGTCTCAAACTTTTCAAAAACGAGTGAGTCCAAAGATCCATCAACATGGAGCTTCTTCATGCGTTTTATACCAATATGACTCAAATGGCAGTGCCACAAGTAGGTGGTACTATCATTACTATCTTATATCTTTTGGCATGAACATGTGTATCACTACGATCGAGATTCAATAAACCATTCATTTTAGGTGCACGACCATTGATGGTATTATTCAAATAAACAGAGTAACCATTATTCTCCTTAAATGAATAACCGTATTGCGATAAACATAATCCAATCATGTCTATGCTCAATGCAAACACCAAATAACAATTATTTAGGTTTAACACCAATCCCGATGGTAGAGGGAGCAGGCGATGCTTGATCACATCAACCTTGGAAACACTTCCAACACACATCATCATCTCACCTTTAGCTAGTCTCCGTTTATTCTGTAGCTCTTTTATTTTGAGTTACTAACACTTAGCAACTGAACCGGTATCTTAATACCCTGGTGCTACTAGGAGTACTAGCAAAGTACACATTTAATACAATGTATATCCAATATACTTCTGTCAACCTTGCCAGCCTTCTCATCTACCAAGTATCTAGGGTAGTTCTGCTTCAGTGACCATTCCCTCATTACAGAAGCACTTAGTCTTGGGTTTGGGTTCAACCCTGGGTTTCTTCACTAGAGCAGCAACTGATTTGCTGTTTCATGAAGTATCCCTTCTTGCCCTTGCCCTTCTTAAAACTAGTGGTTTTACTAACCATCAACAATTGATGCTCCTACTCGATTTCTACTTTGGCGGTGTCAAACATCGCGAATTGCTCAAGGATCATCATATCTATCCCTGATATGTTATAGTTCATCACGAAGCTCTAGTAGCTTGGTGGCAATGACTTTGGAGAACCATCACTGTCTCATCTGGAAGATTGACTCCCCCACTCAATTGAAGTGATTATAGTACTCAGACAATCTGAGCACATGCTCAATGATTGAGCTTTTCTCCCTTAGTTTGCAGGCTTAAGAAACTCGTCAGAGGTCTCATACCTCTTGACGTGGGGACGAGCCTGAAATCCCAATTTCAGCCCTTTGAACATCTCATATGTTCCGTGATGTTTCAAAACGTCTTCGGCGCCTCAATTCTAAACCGTTTAACATTACTGAACTATCATGTAGTCATCAAAACGTGTATGTCAGATGTTCGCAACATCCACAGACGATGTTCGAGGTTCAGCACACCGAGCGGTGCATTCAGGACATAAGCCTTCTGCGTAGCAACGAGGACAATCCTCAGTTTACAGACCTAGCCCGTATAATTGCTACTATCAACTTTCAACTAATTTTTTTCTCTAGGAACATATCTAAAACAGTAGAACTAAAGCGTAAGCTATGACATAATTTGCAAAGACCTTTTGACTATGTTCATGATAATTAAGTTCATCTAATTATTTAATGAACTCCCACTTAGATAGACATCCCTCTAGTCATCTAAGTGATACATGATCCGAGTCAACTAGGCCGTGTCCGATCATCACGTGAGATGGACTAGTCATCATCGGTGAACATCTTCATGTTGATCGTATCTGCTATACGACTCATGTTCGACCTTTCGGTCTCTTGTGTTCCAAGGCCATGTCTGTACATGCTAGGCTCGTCAAGTCAACCTAAGTGTTTTGCTTATGTAAATCTGGCTTACACCCGTTGTATTTGAACATTAGAATCTATCACACCCGATCATCACGTGGTGCTTCAAAACAACGAACCTTCGAAACGATGCACAGTTAGGGGGAACACTTTCTTGAAATTTTAGCGAGGGATCATCTTATTTATGCTACCGTCATTCTAAGCAAATAAGATGTAAACCTCACAAACATCACATGCAAATCATAAAGTGACATGATATGGCCAATATCATCTTGCGCCTTTGATCTTCATCTTGAGGCATGCCATGATCTGTTGGGGAACGTAGTAATTTCAAAAAAATTCCTACGCACACACAAGATCATGGTGATGACATAGCAACGAGAGGGGAGAGTATTGTCCACGTAACCTCGTAGACCGTAAGCAGAAGCGTTATGACAACGCGGTTGATGTAGTCGTACATCTTCATGATCCGATCGATCCAAGTACCGAACATACGGCACCTCCGAGTTCAGCACACATTCAGCTCGATGACGATCCCCTGGCTCCGATCCAGCAAAGCGTCGGGGATGAGTTCCGTCAGCACGACGGCGTGGTGACGATGATGATGTTCTACCGGCGCAGGGCTTCGCCTAAACTCCGCGACGATATAACTGAGGTGGAATATGGTGGAGGGGGCACCGCACACGGCTAAGGAACGATCCGTAGATCAACTTGTGTGTCCTAGGGTGCCCCTCTGCCCCCGTATATAAAGGAGCAAGGGGGTCCGGCCGGCCCTAGGAGGAGGCACGAGGGAGGAGTCCTACTCCCACCGGGAGTAGGACTCCCCCCCCCCTTTCCTAGTTGGATTAGGACTTGGGGGGAGGGAAAGAGGAAAGGGGGGAGCCGCCCCCCCCCC
>NC_041385.1:96915173-96931160 GCF_002162155.2 Triticum dicoccoides | reverse complement strand
CGGCCTGCCCTGGCCGGCCCTCCTCTTCTCCCTCATGGCCCACTAAGGCCCATTAACCCCCGGGAGGGTTCCGGTAACCCCCCGGTGTTCCGGTAAAATCCCGATTTCACCCGGAACTATTCCGATGTCCAAACATAGGCTTCCAATATATCAATCTTTATGTCTCGACCATTTCGAGACTCCTCGTCATGTCCGTGATCACATCCGGGACTTCGAACAAACTTCAGTACATCAAAACTTATAAACTCATAATAAAACTGTCATCGTAACATTAAGCGTGCGGACCCTACGGGTTCGAGAACTATGTAGACATGACCTAGAACTATTCTCGATCAATAACCAATAGCGGAACCTGGATGCCCATATTGGTTCCTACATATTCTACGAAGATCTTTATCGGTCAAACCGCATAACAACATACGTTGTTCCCTTTGTCATCGGTATGTTACTTGCCCGAGATTCGATCGTCGGTATCCAATACCTAGTTCAATCTCGTTACTGGCAAGTCTCTTTACTCGTTATGTAATGCATCATTCCGTAACTAACTCATTAGCTACATTGCTTGCAAGGCTTATAGTGATGTGCATTACCGAGAGGGCCCAGAGATACCTCTCCGACAATCGGAGTGACAAACCCTAATCTCGAAATATGCCAACCCAACATGTACCTTTGGAGACACCTGTAGTACTCCTTTATAATCACCCAGTTACGTTGTGACGTTTGATAGTACCCAAAGTGTTCCTCCGGTAAACGTGAGTTGCATAATCTCATAGTTACAGGAACATGTATAAGTCATGAAGAAAGCAATAGCAATATACTAAACAATCAAGTGCTAGGCTAACGGAATGGGTCATGTCAATCACATCATTCTCCTAATGATGTGATCCCATTAATCAAATGACAACACATGTCTATGGTTAGGAAACATAACCATCTTTGATTAATAAGCTAGTCAAGTAGAGGCATACTAGTGACGTTGTGTTTGTCTATGTATTCACACATGTATTATGTTTCCGGTTAATACAATTCTAGCATGAATAATAAACATTTATCATGATATGAGGAAATAAATAATAACTTTATTATTGCCTCTAGGGCATATTTCCTTCAGTCTCCCACTTGCACTAGAGTCAATAATCTAGATTACATAGTAATGATTCTAACACCCATGGAGCCTTGGTGATGATCATGTTTTGCTCGTGAGAGAGGCTTAGTCAACGGGTCTGCAACATTCAGATCCGTATGTATCTTGCAAATTTCTATGTCTCCCACTTGGACTTGGTCCCGGATGGAATTGAAGCGTCTCTTGATGTGCTTGGTCCTCTTGTGAAATCTGGATTCCTTTTCCAAGGCAATTGCACCAGTATTGTCACAGAAGTTCTTCATTGGTCCCGATGCACTAGGTATGACACCTAGATCGGAAATGAACTCCTTCATCCAGACTCCTTCATTTGCTGCTTCAGAAGTAGCTATGTACTCCGCTTCACATGTAGATCCTGCCACGACGCTTTGTTTAGAACTGCACCAACTTACAGCTCCACCGTTTAATAAAAATACGTATCCGGTTTGCGATTTAGAATCGTCCGGATCAGTGTCAAAGCTTGCATCGACGTAACCATTTATGACTAGCTCTTTGTCACCTCCATATACGAGAAACATATCCTTAGTCCTTTTCAGGTATTTCAGAATGTTCTTGACCGATGTCCAGTGATCCACTCCTGGATTACTTTGGTACCTTCCTGCCAAGCTTATTGCTAAGCATACGTCAGGTCTGGTACACAGCATTGCATACATGATAGAGCCTATGGCTGAAGCATAGGGAACATATTTCATTTTCTCTCTATCTTCTGCTATGGTCGGGCATTGAGTCTGACTCAACTTCACACCTTGTAGCACGGGCAAGAACCCTTTCTTTGCCTGATCCATTTTGAACTTTTTCAAAATTTTATCAAGGTATGTGCTTTGTGAAAATCCTATTAAGCGTCTTGATCTATCTCTATAAATCTTGATGCCCAATATGTAAGCAGCTTCACCGAGGTCTTTCATTGAAAAACTTTTATTCAAGTATCCCTTTATGCTATCCAGAAATTCTATATCATTTCCAATTAATAATATGTCATCTACATATAATATCAGAAATGCTACAGAGCTCCCACTCACTTTCTTGTAAATACAGGCTTCTCCAAAAGTCTGTATAAAACCATATGCTTTGATCACACTGTCAAAGCGTTTATTCCAACTCTGAGATGCTTGCACCAGTCCATAAATGGATCGCTGGAGCTTGCACACTTTGTTAGCACCTTTTGGATCAACAAAACCTTCTGGCTGCATCATATACAACTCTTCTTCCAGAAATCCATTCAAGAATGCAGTTTTGACATCCATTTGCCAAATTTCATAATCATAAAATGCAGCAATAGCTAACATGATTCGGACAGACTTAAGCATCGCTACGGCTGAGAAAGTCTCATCGTAGTCAACCCCTTGAACTTGTCGAAAACCTTTCGCAACAAGTCGAGCTTTATAGACAGTTATATTACCATCAGCGTCAGTCTTCTTCTTAAAGATCCATTTATTCTCAATGGCTTGCCGATCATGGGGCAAGTCAACCAAAGTCCATACTTTGTTCTCATACATGGATCTCATCTCAGATTTCATGGCTTCTAGCCATTTTGCGGGATCTGGGCTCATCATCGCTTCCTCATAGTTCATAGGTTCATCATGGTCAAGTAACATGACTTCTAGAATAGGATTACCGTACCACTCTGGTGCGGATCTTACTCTGGTAGACCTACGAGGTTCAGTAGAAACTTGATCTGAAGTTTCATGATCAATATCATTAGCTTCCTCACTAATTGGTGTAGGTGTCACAGGAACCGATTTCTATGATGAACTACTTTCCAATAAGGGAGCTGGTATAATTACCTCATCAAGTTCTACTTTTCTCCCACTCACTTCTTTCGAGAGAAACTCTTTCTCTAGAAAGGATCCATTCTTAGCAACGCATGTCTTGCCTTCGGATCTGTGATAGAAGGTGTACCCAACTGTCTCCTTTGGGTATCCTATGAAGACACATTTCTCCGATTTAGGTTCGAGCTTATCTGGTTGAAGTTTCTTCACATAAGCATCGCAGCCCCAAACTTTAAGAAACGACAACTTTGGTTTCTTGCCAAACCACAGTTCATAAGGCGTCGTCTCAACGGATTTTGATGGTGCCCTATTCAATGTGAATGCATCCGTCTCTAAAGCATAACCCCAGAATGATAGCGGTAAATCAGTAAGAGACATCATAGATCGCACCATATCTAGTAAAGTACGATTACGACGTTCGGACACACCATTTCGTTGTGGTGTTCCGGGTGGCGTGAGTTGCGAAACTATTCCGCATTGTTTCAAATGTAAACCAAACTCGTAACTCAAATATTCTCCTTCACGATCAGATCATAGAAACTTTATTTTCTTGTTATGATGATTTTCCACTTCACTCTGAAATTCTTTGAACTTTTCAAATGTTTCAGACTTGTGTTTCATTAAGTAGATATACCCATATCTGCTCAAATCGTCTGTGAAGGTGAGAAAATAACGATATCCGCCACGAGCTTCAACATTCATCGGTCCACATACATCTGTATGTATGATTTCCAACAAATCTGTTGCTCTCTCCATAGTACCGGAGAACGGTGTTTTAGTCATCTTACCCATGAGGCATGGTTCGCAAGTACCAAGTGATTCATAATCAAGTGATTCCAAAAGTCCATCAGTATGGAGTTTCTTCATGCGCTTTACACCGATATGACCTAAACGGTAGTGCCACAAACAAGTTGCACTATCATTATCAACTCTGCATCTTTTGGTTTCGACATTATGAATATGTGTATCACTACTATCGAGATTCAATAAAAATAGACCACTCTTCAAGGGTGCATGACCATAAAAGATATTACTCATATAAATAGAACAACCATTATTCTCTGATTTAAATGAATAACCGTCTCGCATCAAACAAGATCCAGATATAATGTTCATGCTCAATGCTGGCACCAAATAACAATTATTCAGGTATAAAACTAATCCCGAAGGTAGATGTAGAGGTAGCGAGCCGACCGCGATCACATCGACTTTGGAACCGTTTCCCACGCGCATCGTCACCTCGTCCTTGGCCAGTGCTCGCTTATTCCGTAGTCCCTGTTTTGAGTTGCAAATATTAGCAACAGAACCAGTATCAAATACCCAGGTGCTACTGCGAGCTCTAGTAAGGTACACATCAATAACATGTATATCACATATACCTTTGTTCACCTTGCCATCCTTCTTATCCGCCAAATACTTGGGGCAGTTCCGCTTCCAGTGACCAGTTTGCTTGCAATAGAAGCACTCAGTTTCAGGCTTAGGTCCAGACTTGGGTTTCTTCTATTGAGCAGCAACTTGCTTGCTGTTCTTCTTGAAGTTCCCCTTCTTCTTCCCTTTGCCCTTTTTCTTGAAACTAGTGGTCTTGTTGACCATCAACACTTGATGCTCCTTCTTGATTTCTACCTCCGCAGCTTTTAGCATTGCGAAGAGCTCAGGAATTGTCTTGTTTATCCCTTGCATATTATAGTTCATCACGAAGCTCTTGTAGCTTGGTGGCAGTGATTGGAGAATTCTGTCAATGACACTATCATCAGGAAGATTAACTCCCAGTTGAATCAAGTGATTATTATACCCAGACATTTTGAGTATGTGTTCACTGACAGAACTATTCTCCTCCATCTTGCAGCTATAGAACTTATTGGAGACTTCATATCTCTCAATCCGGACATTTGCTTGAAATATTAACTTCAACTCTTGGAACATCTCATATGCTCCATGACGTTCAAAACGTCATTGAAGACCCGGTTCTAAGCCGTAAAGCATGGCACACTGAACTATCGAGTAGTCATCAGCTTCGCTCTGCCAGACGTTCTTAATGTCGTCAGTTGCATCAGCAGCAGGCCTGGCACCCAGCGGTGCTTCTAGGACGTAATTCTTCTGTGCAGCAATGAGGATAATCATCAGGTTACAAACCCAGCCCGTGTAATTGCTACCATCATCTTTCAACTTTGCTTTCTCAAGGAACGCATTAAAATTCAACGGAACAATAGCACGAGCCATCTATCTACAACAAACATAGACAAGCAAAATACTATCAGGTACTAAGTTCATGATAAATTTAAGTTCAATTAATCATATTACTTAAGAACTCCCACTTAGACAGACATCTCTCTAGTCATCTAAGTGATCACGTGATCCAAATCAACTAAACCATAACCGATCATCACATGAGATGGAGTAGTTTTCAATGGTGAACATCACTGTGTTGATCATATCTACTATATGATTCACGCTCGACCTTTCGGTCTTCGTGTTCCGAGGCCATATCTGCATATGCTAGGCTCGTCAAGTTTAACTTGAGTATTCTGTGTGTGCAAAACTGGCTTGCACCTGTTGTAGATGGATGTAGAGCTTATCACACCTGATCATCACGTGGTGTGTGGGCACGACGAACTTTGGCAACGGTGCATACTCAGGGAGAACACTTCTTGATAATTTTTAGTGAGAGATCATCTTAAAATGCTACCGTCAATCAAAGCAAGATAAGATGCATAAAGGATAAACATCACATGCAATCAATATAAGTGATATGATATGGCCATCATCATCTTGTGCTTGTGATCTCCATCTCCGAAGCGCCGTCGTGATCACCATCGTCACCGGCGCGACACCTTGATTTCCATCGTAGCATCATTGTCGTTTACGCCATCTATTGCTTCTACGACTATCGCTACCGCTTAGTGATAAAGTAAAGCAATTACAGGGCATTTGCATTTCATACAATAAAGCGACAACCATATGGCTCCTGCCAGTTGCCGATAACTTCGGTTACAAAACATGATCATCTCATACAATAAAATATAGCATCACGTCTTGACCATATCACATCACAACATGCCCTGCAAAAACAAGTTAGACGTCCTCTACTTTGTTGTTCCAAGTTTTACGTGGCTGCTATGGGCTTAGCAAGAACCGTTTCTTACCTACGCATCAAAACCACAACGATAGTTCCTCAAGTTAGTGTTGTTTTAACCTTCGCAAGGACTGGGCATAGCCACACTCAATTCAGCTAAAGTGAGAGAGACAGACACCCGCCAGCCACCTTTAAGCACGAGTGCTCGTAACGGTGAAACTAGTCTCGCGTAAGCGTACGCGTAATGTCGGTTCGGGCCGCTTCATCTCACAATACCGCCGAACCAAAGTATGACATGTTGGTAAGCAGTATGACTTGTATCGCCCACAACTCACTTGTGTTCTACTTGTGCATATGACATCTACGCATAAAACCAGGCTCGGATGCCACTGTTGGGGAACGTAGTAATTTCAAAAAAATTCCTACGCACACACAAGATCATGGTGATGACATAGCAACGAGAGGGGAGAGTATTGTCCATGTACCCTCGTAGACCGTAAGCGGAAGCGTTATGACAATGCGGTTGATGTAGTCGTACGTCTTCACGATCCGACCGATCCAAGTACCGAACGTACGGCACCTCCGAGTTCAGCACATGTTCAGCTCGATGACGATCCCCGGGCTCCGATCCAGCAAAGCGTCGGGGATGAGTTCCGTCAGCACGACGGTGTGGTGACGATGATGATGTTCTACCGGCGCAGGGCTTCGCCTAAACTCCGTGACGATATGACCGAGGTGGAATATGGTGGAGGGGGGCACCACACACGGCTAAGGAACGATCCGTGGATCAACTTGTGTGTCCTAGGGTGCCCCCTTGCCCCCGTATATAAAGGAGCAAGCGGGGGGTGCGGCCGGCCCTAGGAGGAGGCGCGCCGGAGGAGTCCTACTCCCACCGGGAGTAGGACTCCCCCCCTTTCCTAGTTGGATTAGGACTTGGGGGGAGGGAAAGAGGAAAGGGGGGTGCCGCCCCCCCCCTTCCTATTCGGACTAGGAGGGAGGGGCACGCGGCCTGCCCTGGCCAGCCCTCCTCTTCTCCCTCATGGCCCACTAAGGCCCATTAACCCCCGGGAGGGTTCCGGTAACCCCCCGGTGTTCCGGTAAAATCCCGATTTCACCCGGAACTATTCTGATGTCCAAACATAGGCTTCCAATATATCAATATTTATGTCTCGACCATTTCGAGACTCCTCGTCATGTCCGTGATCACATCCTGGACTCCGAACAAACTTCAGTACATCAAAACTTATAAACTCATAATAAAACTGTCATCGTAACGTTAAGCGTGCGGACCATACGGGTTCGAGAACTATGTAGGCATGACCTAGAACTATTCTCGGTCAATAACCAATAGCGGAACCTGGATGCCCATATTGGTTCCTACATATTCTACGAAGATCTTTATCGGTCAAACCGCATAACAACATACGTTGTTCCCTTTGTCATCGGTATGTTACTTGCCCGAGACTCGATCGTCAGTATCGAATACCTAGTTCAATCTCGTTACCGGCAAGTCTCTTTACTCGTTATGTAATGCATCATAACTAACTCATTAGCTACATTGCTTGCAAGGCTTATAGTGATGTGCATTACCGAGAGGGCCCAGAGATACCTCTCCGACAATCGGAGTGACAAATCCTAATCTCAAAATATGCCAACCCAACATGTACCTTTGGAGACACCTGTAGTACTCCTTTATAATCACCCAGTTATGTTGTGACGCTTGGTAGTACCCAAAGTGTTCCTTCGGTAAATGTGAGTTGCATAATCTCATAGTTATAGGAACATGTATAAGTCATGAAGAAAGCAATAGCAATATACTAAACGATCAAGTGCTAGGCTAACAGAATGGGTCATGTCAATCACATCATTCTCCTAATGATGTGATCCCATTAATCAAATGACAACACATGTCTATGGTTAGGAAACATAACCATCTTTGACTAATAAGCTAGTCAAGTAGAGGCATACTAGTGATGTTGTGTTTGTCTATGTATTCACACATGTATTATGTTTCCGGTTAATACAATCCTAGCATGAATAATAAACATTTATCATGATATGAGGAAATAAATAATAACTTTATTATTGCCTCTAGGGCATATTTCCTTCATGATCACCTTCATCACTGGCATGACACCATGATCTTCATCATCATGATCTCCATCATCGTGTCTTCATGAAGTTGTCTCGCCAACTATTACTTCTACTACTATGGCTAATGGTTTAGCAATAAAGTGGTGTTATTCAATGACCTGCAGGTCATACAATAATTAAGACAACTCCTATGGCTCCTGCCGGTTGTCATACTCATCGACATGCAAGTCGTGATTCCTATGACAAGAACATGATCAATCTCATACATCACATATATTTCATTCATCACATCCTTTGGCCATATCATATCACACGACATATGTTGCAAAAACAAGTTAGACGTCCTCTAATTGTTGTTGCAAGTTTTTACGTGGCTGCTATAGGTTTGAAGCAAGAACATTTCTTACCTACGCCAAAACCACAACGTGATATGCCAATTTCTATTTACCCTTCATAAGGACCCTTTTCATCGAATCCGATCAGACTAAAGTGGGAGAGACAGACACCCGCTAGCCACCTTATGCAACTTGTGCATGTCAGTCGGTGGAACCTGTCTCACGTAAGCGTACATGTAAGGTTGGTTCGGGCCACTTCATCCCACGATGCCGCCGAATCAAGATAATACTATTAGTGGCAAGTAAATTAACAAAATCGACGCCCACAACAAATTGTGTTCTACTCGTGCATAAAAACTACGCAATAGACCTAGCTCATGATGCCACTGTTGGAGAACGTAGCAGAAATTCAAAATTTTCTATGCATCACCAAGATCAAACTGTGGAGATTCTAGCAACGAGACAGAGAGGGAGTGCATCTTCATGCCCTTGAAGATCGCTAAGCGGAAGCGTTACAAGAACGCGGTTGATGGAGTCGTACTCGCGACGATTCAAATCGCGGAAGATCCGATCTAGCGCCGAACGGACGGCGCCTCCGCGTTCAACACACGTACAGCTCGAGGACGTCTCCTCCTTCTTGATCCAGCAAGGGGAGAGGAGAAGTTGAGGGAGAACTCTGACAGCACGACGGCATGGTGGTGGTGGAGCTCGTGGTATTCCTGCAGGGCTTCGCCAAGCACTACGGAGTAGGAGGGAGGGGCTGCGCCATAAGCAAGGGTGATGTAGCCCTCCCACCCCCTCTCTATTTATAGGGTGAAGGGGAGAGGGGACCGGCCCCTCTAGATCCCATCTAGAGAGGGGGCGGCGGCCAGGAGGGGGAGACTTGCCCCCCAAGCAAGGTGGAGGCGCCCCCTTCCCCTAGGGTTTCCAACCCTAGGTGCCTTGGGCCCTTGGGAAGGGGCACACCAGCCCACTAGGGGCTGGTTCCCTCCCATATTCAGCCCATTAAGCCCCCCGGGGCAGGTGGCCCCACCCGGTGGACCTCCGGACACCTTTCGGTGGTCCCGGTACAATACCGATAACCCCCGAAACTATTCCTGTGACTAAAACTAGACTTCCCATATATAAATCTTCACCTCAGGACCATTCCATAACTCCTCGTGACATCCAGGATCTCATCCGGGACTCCGAACAACATTCGGTTACCACATACTAATTCCCATATCAACTCTAGCGTCACCAAACTTTAAGTGTGTAGACCCTACGGGTTTGGGAATCATGCGGACATGACCGAGACAGCTCTCTAGCCAATAACAAACATCGGGATCTGGATACCCATGTTGGCTCCCACATGTTCCATGATGATCTCATCGGATGAACCACGATGTCGGGGATTCAATCAATCCCGTATACAATTCCCTTTGTCAATCGGTATGTTACTTGCCCGAGATTCAATCGTCGGTATCCCAATACCTCGTTCAATCTCGTTACCGGCAAGTCACTTTACTCGTTCCGTAATGCATGATCCCGTGACTAACTACTTAGTCACATTGAGCTCATTATGATGATGCATTACCGAGTGGGCCCAGAGATACCTCTCCGTCATACGGAGTGACAAATCCCAGTCTCAATTTGTGCCAACCCAACAGACACTTTCAGAGATGCCTGTAGTGTACCTTTATAGCCACCCAGTTACGTTGTGACGTTTGGTACACCCAAAGCATTCCTACGGTATCCAGGAGTTGCACAATCTCATGGTCTAAGCAAATGATACTTGATATTAGAAAAGCTCTTAGCAAACAAACTACAGGATCTTGTGCTATGCTTAGGATTGGGTCTTGTCCATCACATCATTCTCCTAATGATGTGATCCCATTATCAATGACATCCAATGTCCATGGTCACGAAACCATGACCATCTATTGATCAATGAGCCAGTCAACTAGAGGCTCACTAGGGACATGTTGTGGTCTATGTATTCACACATGTATTACGGTTTCCAGTTAATACAATTATAGCATGAACAATAGACAATTATCATGAACAAGGAAATATAATGATAACCATTTTATTATTGCCTCTAGGGCATATTTCCAACAGGTACACCTTCTATCACAGATCCGAAGGCAAGATCTTTGTTGCTGAGAATGGATCCTTTCTAGAGAAGGAGTTTCTCTCGAAAGAAGTGAGTGGGAGGAAAGTAGAACTTGATGAGGTAACTGTACCTGCTCACTTATTTGAAAGTAGCTCATCACAGAAATCTGTTCCTGTGACGCCTACACCAATTAGTGAGGAAGTTAATGATGATGATCATGGAACTTCAGATCAAGTTACTACCGAACCTCGTAGGTCAACCAGAGTAAGATTCGCACCAGAGTGGTACGGTAATCCTGTTCTGGAGGTCATGTTACTTGACCATGACGAACCTACGAACTATGAGGAAGCGATGATGAGCCCAGATTCCACAAAATGGCTTGAGGCCATGAAATCTGAGATGGGATCCATGTATGAGAACAAAGTGTGGACTTTGATTGACTTGCCCAATGATCGGCGAGCCATTGAGATTAAATGGATCTTCAAGAGGAAGACGGACACTGATAGTAGTGTTACTATCTACAAAGCTAGAATGTCGCAAAAAAGGTTTTCGACAAGTTCAAGGTGTTGACTACGACGAGAGTTTCTCACTTGTATCTATGCTTAAGTCTGTCCGAATCATGTTAGCAATTGCCGCATTGTATGAAATCTGGAAAATGGATAAACAAAAACTGCATTCATTAATGGATTTATTAAAGAAGAGTTGTATGTGATGCAACCAGAAGGTTTTGTCAATCCTAAAGGTGCTAACAAAATATGCAAGCTCCAGCAATCCATCTATGGACTGGTGCAAGCATCTCGGAGTTGGAATATATGCTTTGATGAGTTGATCAAAGCATATAGTTTTATACAGACTTGCGGTGAAGCCTGTATTTATAAGAAAGTGAGTGGGAGCACTACAGCCTTTCTGATAAGTATATGTGAGTGACATATTGTTGATCAGAAATAATGTAGCATTATTCTGCAAAGCAAAAAGGAGTATTTGAAAGGAGTTTTTTCAAAGAAGGACCTCCGTGAAGCTGCTTACATATTGAGCATCAAGATCTATAGAGATAGATCAAGACGCTTGATAAGTTTTTTTTTCAATGAGTACATACCTTGACAAGATTTTGAAGTAGTTCAAAATGGAACAGTCAAAGAAATAGTTCTTGCCTGTGTTACAAGGTGTGAAAGTGAGTAAGACTCAAAGCCCGACCACGGCAGAAGATAGAAAGAGAATGAAAGTCATTCCCTATGCCTCAGCCATAGGTTCTATAAAGTATGCCATGTTGTGTACCAGATATATTGCATACCCTACCACTGAGTTTGGCAAGGGAGTACAATAGTGATCTAGGAGTAGATCACTGGACAGTGGTCAAAATTATCCTTAGTGGAATAAGGATATGTTTCTCGATTATGGAAGTGACAAAAGGTTCGTCGTAAAGGGTTACGTCGATGCAAGTTTTGACACCAATCTAGATGACTCTAAGTCTCGTTCTAGATACATATTGAAAGTGGGAGCAATTAGCTAGAGTAGCTCCGTGCAGAGCATTGTAGACATAGAAATTTGCAAAATACTTACAGATCTGAATGTGACAGACCCGTTGACTAAAATTATCTCACAATCACACCTTAGTACTCTTTGGGTGTTAATCACATAGCAATGTGAACTAGATTACTGACTCTAGTAAAACCCTTTGGGTGTTGGTCACATGTCGATGTGAACTATGGGTGTTAACCACATAAAGATGTGAACTATTGATGTTAAATCACATGGCGATGTGAACTAGATTATTGACTCTAGTGCAAGTGGGAGACTGAAGGAAATATGCCCTAGAGGCAATAATAAAGTTATTATTTATTTCCTTATTTCATGATAAATGTTTATTATTCATGCTAGAATTGTATTAACCGGAAACATAATACATGTGTGAATACATAGACAAACAGAATGTCACTAGTATGCCTCTACTTGACTAGCTCGTTAATCAAAGATGGTTATGTTTCCTAGCCATTGACATGAGATGTCATTTGATTAACGGGATCACATCATTAGGAGAATGATGTGATTGACTTGACCCATTCTGTTAGCTTAGCATACAATCGTTTAGTATTCTACTATTGCTTTCTTCGTGACTTATACATGTTCCTATGACTATGAGATTATGCAACTCCCGTTTACCAGAGGAACACTTTGTGTGCTACCAAACGTCACAACGTAACTAGGTGATTATGAAGGTGCTCTACAGGTGTCTCCAAAGGTACTTGTTGGGTTGGCGTATTTCGAGATTAGTATTTGTCACTCTGATTGTCGGAGAGGTATCTCTGGGCCTCTCGGTAATGCACATCACTTAAGCCTTGCAAGCATTGCAACTAATGAGTTAGTTCCAGGATGATGTATTACGGAACGAGTAAAGAGACTTGGCGATAACGAGATTGAACTAGGTATTGAGATACCGACGATCGAATCTCGGGCAAGTAACATACCGATGACAAAGGGAACAACGTATGTTGTTATGCGGTTTGACCGATAAAGATCTTCGTAGAATATGTAGGAGCCAATATGGGCATCCAGGTCCCGCTATTGGTTATTGACCAGAGAGGTGTCTCGGTCATGTCTACATAGTTCTCGAACCTATAGGGTCCGCACGCTTAACGTTCGTTGACGATATAGTACTATGAGTTATGTATGTTGGTGACCGGATGTTGTTCGGAGTTTTGGATGAGATCACGGATATGACGTGGAACTCCGTAATGGTCCGGAAGTAAAGATTGATATGTGGACAATAGTGTTTGATCTCCGGAAAGGTTCCGGAATCCATCGGAAGGGGTTCCGGATGTTTCCCGAAATGTTTGGGCACGAGAACACTTTATTTGGGCCAAAGGGGAAAGCCCACGAGGCTTTTCGAAAGTGCAAAAGGAAGTTTTGCGAAGACCAGAGGCTAGATGCCAGGAACCCTGGCATCTAGGGGGTAGACGCCGGGAACCCTGGTGTCTAGCCCTGGAGTCCGAGAAGGACTCTTGCCTTTCGGGCAAAACCGACTTTGAGGAGGCTTTTACTCCAAGTTTCACCCCAGGGCTCAACATATAAATAGAGGGGTAGGGCTAGCACCCAAGACACATCAAGAAACACCAAGCCGTGTGCCGGCAACCCCGTCTCCTCTAGTTTATCCTCCGTCATAGTTTTCGTAGTGCTTAGGCGAAGCCCTGCAAAGATTGTTCTTCACCAACACCGTCACCATGCCGTCGTGCTGCCGGAACTTATCTACTACTTCGGCCCTCTTGCTGGATCGAGAAGGCGAGGACGTCACCGAGCCGAACGTGTGCATAAGTTGGAGGTGTCGTGCTTTCGGTACTTGGATCGGTCGGATCGTGAAGACGTACGACTACATCAACCGCGTTGATATAACACTTCCGCTTACGGTCTACAAGGGTACATAGACAACACTTTCCCCTCTCGTTGCTATGCATCACCATGATCTTGCATGTGCGTAGGAAATTTTTTGAAATTACTACGTTCCCCAACAGTAAGCAGTATGACTGTTATCGCCCACAACTCTTTTTATTCTACTTGTGCATATCATCTATGCATAGACCTGGCTCGGATGCCACTGTTGGGGAATGTAGCATGCAATTTCAAAAAAAAAATCCTACGAACATGCAAGATCTATCTAGGAGATGCATAGCAACGAGAGGGGGAGAGTGTGTCCACGTACCCTGGTAGACCGAAAGCAGAAGCGTTAGGTTAACACGGTTGATGTAGTCGAACGTCTTCGCGATCCAACCGATCAAGTACCGAACGTACGACACCTCCGAGTTCAGCACACGTTCAGCTTGATGACGTCCCTCGAACTCTTGATCTAGCAGAGGGTCGAGGGAGAGTTTCGTCAGCACGATGGCATGGTGATGTGATCCGTGCAGGGCTTCGCCTAAGCACTACGACGCTATGACCGGAGGAGTAAACTGTGGAGGGGGGCACCGCACACGGCTAAGAGAATAACTATTGTGCTATGGGCTGCCCCCTGCCCTTGTATATAAAGGAGGAGGGGAGGAGGCCACCGGCCTAGAGGTGGCGCCATGGGGGAAACCAAATAGGACTCCAAGTCCTATTCGGCCCCCTTCCTTTCTTACGGAGGGGGAAAGGGGAAGGGAGAGGGAAGAGAAGAAGGAAAGAGGGGCGCACCCCCTCCCCTAGTCCAATTCGGACTCCCCATGGGAGGGGGCGGGGCCACCCCTTGTGGGTTGCCTCCCCTCTCCCCTATGGCCCATGTAGGCCCAATACTTCCCCGGGGGGTTCCGGTAACCCCTCGGTACTCCAAAAAAATACCTGAACCACTCCGAAACCATTCTGGTATCCGAATACCATCTTCCAATATATCAATATTTACCTCTTGAACATTTCGAGACTCCTCTTCATGTCCATGATCTCATCGGGACTCCGAACAATCTTCGTTCACCAAAACACATAACTCATAATACAAATCATTATCAAACGTTAAGCGTGCGGACCCTACGAGTTTGAGAACTATGTAGACATGACCGAGACATATCTTCGATCAATAACCAATAGCGGAACCTGGATGCTCATATTGGTTCCTACATATTCTACGAATATCTTTATCGGTCAAACCGTAATGACAACATACGTCATTCCCTTTGTAATCGGTATGTTACTTGCCCGAGATTCGATCGTCGGTATCATCATACCTAGTTCAATCTCGTTACTGGCAAGTCTCTTTACTCGTTCCGTAATGCATCATCCCGCAACTAACTCATTAATCACTTTTCTTGCAAGGCTTATAGTGATGTGCATTACCGAGAGGGCCCAGAGATACCTCTCCGATACTCGGAGTGACAAATCCTAATCTCGATCTATGCCAACCCAAAAAACACCTTTGGAGAGCATCTTTATAATCACCCAATTACATTGTGACGTTTGATAGCACACAAGGTGTTCCTCCGGTATTCGGGATTTGCATAATCTCATAGTCAAAGGAATATGTATAAGTCATGAAGAAAGCAATATCAATAAAACTTAACGATCATTATGCTAAGCTAACGGATGGGTCTTGTCCGTCACATCATTCTCTAATGACGTGATCCCGTTCATCAAATGACAATACATGTCTATGGTTAGGAAACTTAACCATCTTTGATTAACGAGCTAGTCAAGTAGAGGCATACTAGGGACACTCTGTTTTGTCTATGTATTCACTCATGTATCAAGTTTCCAGTTAATACAATTCTAGCATGACTAATAAACATTTATCATGATATAAGGAAATATAAATAACAACTTTATTATTGCCTCTAGGGCATATTTCCTTCAATTCGGACACCAGAAGTGTTATAGAGTGTATCGGGTATTTATCAGAGTACCGAAGGGGTTACCGGAACCCCCGGGGAGGATAGATGGGCCATATGAGCCATGAGAGGGGAGCACACCAGCCCACAAGGGGTGGCGCGGCCCCCTATGGTAGGAGGCCGAATTGGGAGAAGGAA